>NC_057799.1:595702725-595740985 GCF_018294505.1 Triticum aestivum
AGGCGCAGGGGGAGGCCCAAGGGGGGGCACCCCAGCCCACTAAGGGCTGGTTCCCTTCCCACTTCAGCCCATGGGGCCCTCCGAGACAGGTGGCCCCACCCGGTGGACCCCCGGGACCCTTCCGGTGGTCCCGGTACAATACCGATAACCCCCGAAACTTTCCCGGTGGCCAAAACTGGACTTCCTATATATAATTCTTCACCTCCGGACCATTCCGGAACTCCTCGTGACGTCCGGGATCTCATTCGGGACTCCGAACAACTTTCGGGTTTTCGCATACTAATATCTCTACAACCCTAGCGTCACCGAACCTTAAGTGTGTAGACCCTACGGGTTCGGGAGACATGCAGACATGACCGAGACGCCTCTCCGGTCAATAACCAACAGCGGGATCTGGATACCCATGTTGGCTCCCACATGTTCCATGATGATCTCATCGGATGAACCACGATGTCGAGGATTCAATCAATCCCGTATACAATTCCCTTTGTCAATCGGTACGTTACTTGCCCGAGATTCGATCGTCGGTATCCCAATACCTTGTTCAATCTCGTTACCGGCAAGTCACTTTACTCGTACCGTAATGCATGATCCCGTGGCTAACTCCTTAGTCACATTGAGCTCATTATGATGATGCATTACCGAGTGGACCCAGAGATACCTCTCCGTCATACGGAGTGACAAATCCCAGTCTCGATCCGTGTCAACCCAACAGACACTTTCAGAGATACCCGTAGTGTACCTTTATAGTCACCCAGTTACGTTGTGACGTTGGGTACACCCAAAGCACTCCTACGGCATCCGGGAGTTACACGATCTCATGGTCTAAGGAAAAGATACTTGACATTGGGAAAGCTCTAGCAAACGAACTACACGATCTTTTATGCTACGCTTAGGATTGGGTCTTGTCCATCACATCATTCTCCTAATGATGTGATCCCGTTATCAATGACATCCAATGTCCATAGTCAGGAAACCATGACTATCTGTTGATCAACGAGCTAGTCAACGAGAGGCTTACTAGGGACACGTTGTGGTCTATGTATTCACACATGTATTATGATTTTCGGATAACACAGTTATAGCATGAACAATAGACAATTATCATGAACAAAGAAATATAATAATAACCATTTATTATTGCCTCTAGGGCATATTTCCAACAGTCTCCCACTTGCACTAGAGTCAATAATCTAGTTACATTGTGATGAATCGAACACCCATAGCGTCCTGGTGTTGATCATGTTTTGCTCTAGGGAGAGGTTTAGTCAACGGATCTGCTACATTCAGGTCCGTATGTACTTTACAAATATCTATGTCTCCATTTTGAACACTTTCACGAATGGAGTTGAAGCGACGCTTGATATGCCTGGTCTTCCTGTGAAATCTGGGCTCCTTGGCAAGGGCAATAGCTCCAGTGTTGTCACAGAAGAGAGTCATCGGGCCCGACGCATTGGGAATCACCCCTAGGTCGGTAATGAACTCCTTCATCCAGATTGCTTCTTGCGCTGCCTCTGAGGCTGCCATGTACTCCGCTTCACATGTAGATCCCGCCACGACGCTTTGCTTGCAACTGCACCAGCTTACTGCTCCTCCATTCAAAATATACACGTATCCGGTTTGTGACTTCGAGTCATCCATATCTGTGTCGAAGTTAGCGTCGACGTAACCCTTTACGACGAGCTCTTCGTCACCTCCATAAACGAGAAACATATCCTTAGTCCTCTTCAGGTACTTCAGGATATTCTTGACCGCTGTCCAGTGTTCCATGCCGGGATTACTTTGGTACCTTCCTACCAAACTTACGGCAAGGTTTACATCAGGTCTGGTACACAGCATGGCATACATAATAGACCCTATGGCCGAGGCATAGGGGATGACACTCATCTTTTCTCTATCTTCTGCCGTGGTCGGGCATTGAGCCGTGCTCAATTGCACACCTTGCAATACAGGCAAGAACCCCTTCTTGGACTGATCCATATTGAACTTCTTCAATATCTTGTCAAGGTACGTACTCTGTGAAAGACCAATGAGGCGTCTTGATCTATCTCTATAGATCTTGATGCCTAATATATAAGCAACTTCTCCAAGGTCCTTCATTGAAAAACACTTATTCAAATAGGCCTTTATACTTTCCAAGAATTCTATATCATTTCCCATCAATAGTATGTCATCCACATATAATAAGAGAAATGCTACAGAGCTCCCACTCACTTTCTTGTAAACACAGGCTTCTCCATAAGTCTGTGTAAACCCAAACGCTTTGATCATCTCATCAAAGCGAATGTTCCAACTCCGAGATGCTTGCACCAGCCCATAGATTGAGCGCTGGAGCTTGCATACTTTGTCAGCATTCTTAGGATCGACAAAACCTTCCGGCTGCATCATATGCAATTCTTCCTTAAGGAAGCCGTTAAGGAATGCCGTTTTGACGTCCATTTGCCATATCTCATAATCATAGAATGTGGCAATTGCTAACATGATTCGGACGGACTTCAGCTTCGCTACGGGTGAGAAAGTCTCATCGTAGTCAACCCCTTGAACTTGTCGATAACCCTTAGCGACAAGTCGAGACTTATAGATGGTCAAATTACCATCCGCGTATGTCTTCTTCTTAAAGATCCATTTATTTTCTATGGCTCGCCGATCATCGGGCAAGTCAGTCAAAGTCCATACTTCGTTTTCATACATGGATCCTATCTCGGATTTCATGGCTTCTAGCCATTTGTCGGAATCCGGGCCCGCCATCGCTTCTTCATAGTTCGAAGGTTCACCGTTGTCTAACAACATGATTTCCAGGACAGGGTTGCCATACCACTCTGGTGCGGAACGTGTCCTTGTGGACCTACGAAGTTCAGCAGTAACTTGATCTGAAGCTTCATGATCATCATCATTAACTTCCTCCCCAGTCGGTGTAGGCACCACAGGAACATCTTCCCGCGCTGCGCTACTTTCCGGTTCGGAAGGGGTGACTATCACCTCATCAAGTTCCACTTTCCTCCCACTCAATTCTTTCGAGAGAAACTCTTTCTCCAGAAAGGACCCATTCTTGGCAACAAAGATCTTGCCTTCGGATCTGAGGTAGAAGGTATACCCAATGGTTTCCTTGGGGTATCCTATGAAGACGCATTTTTCCGACTTGGGTCCGAGCTTTTCAGGTTGAAGTTTCTTGACATAAGCATCGCATCCCCAAACTTTTAGAAACGACAGCTTAGGTTTCTTCCCAAACCATAATTCATACGGTGTCGTCTCAACGGATTTCGACGGAGCCCTATTTAAAGTGAATGCGGCAGTCTCTAAAGCATAGCCCCAAAATGAGAGCGTTAGATCGGTAAGAGACATCATAGATCGCACCATATCCAATAGAGTGCGATTACGACGTTCGGACACACCGTTTCGCTGAGGTGTTCCAGGCGGCGTGAGTTGTGAAACGATTCCACATTTCTTTAAGTGCGTACCAAATTCGTGACTTAAATATTCTCCACCACGATCTGATCGTAAGAACTTTATTTTCCTGTCACGTTGATTCTTAACCTCACTCTGAAATTCCTTGAACTTTTCAAAGGTTTCAGACTTGTGTTTCATTAGGTAGACATACCCATATCTACTTAAGTCATCTGTGAGAGTGAGAACATAACGATATCCTCCGCGAGCCTCAACACTCATTGGACCGCACACATCGGTATGTATGATTTCCAATAAGTTGGTTGCTCGCTCCATTGTTTCGGAGAACGGAGTCTTGGTCATCTTACCCATGAGGCATGGTTCGCACGTGTCAAATGATTCGTAATCAAGAGACTCCAAAAGTCCATCTGCATGGAGTTTCTTCATGCGTTTGACACCAATGTGACCGAGGCGGCAGTGCCACAAGTATGTGGGACTATCGTTATCAACTTTACATCTTTTGGTATTCACACTATGAATATGTGTAACATCACGTTCGAGATTCATCAAGAATAAACCATTGACCAGCGGGGCATGACCATAAAACATGTCTCTCAAATAAATAGAACAACCATTATTGTCGGATTTAAATGAGTAGCCATCTCGAATTAAACGAGATCCAGATACAATGTTCATGCTCAAAGCTGGCACTAAATAACAATTATTGAGGTTTAAAACTAATCCCGTAGGTAAATGCAGAGGCAGCGTGCCGACGGCGATCACATCGACCTTGGAACCATTCCCGACGCGCATCGTCACCTCGTCCTTTGCTAGTCTCCGCTTATTCCGCAGTTCCTGTTTTGAGTTACAAATATGAGCAACCGCACCGGTATCAAATACCCAGGAGCTACTACGAGTACTGGTAAGGTACACATCAATTACATGTATATCACATATACCTTTGGTGTTGCCGGCCTTCTTGTCCGCTAAGTATTTGGGGCAGTTCCGCTTCCAGTGACCACTTCCCTTGCAATAAAAGCACTCAGTCTCAGGCTTGGGTCCATTCTTCGACTTCTTCCCGGCAACTGGCTTACCGGGCGCGGAAACTCCCTTGCCGTCCTTCTTGAAGTTCTTCTTACCCTTGCCCTTCTTGAACTTAGTGGTTTTATTCACCATCAACACTTGATGTTCCTTTCTGATCTCCACCTCCGCTGATTTCAGCATTGAATATACCTCAGGAATGGTCTTTTCCATCCCCTGCATATTGAAGTTCATCACAAAGCTCTTGTAGCTCGGTGGAAGCGACTGAAGGATTCTGTCAATGACCGCGTCATCCGGGAGATTAACTCCGAGCTGAGACAAGCGGTCGTGTAACCCAGACATTCTGAGTATGTGCTCACTGACAGAACTATTTTCCTCCATCTTACAGCTGAAGAACTTGTCGAAGACTTCATATCTCTCGACCCGGGCATGAGCTTGGAAAACCATTTTCAGCTCTTCGAACATCTCGTATGCTCCATGTTTCTCAAAACGCTTTTGGAGACCCGGTTCTAGGCTGTAAAGCATGCCGCACTGAACGAGGGAGTAATCATCAGCACGTGATTGCCAAGCGTTCATAACGTCTTGGTTCTCTGGGATTGGTGCTTCACCTAGCCGTGCTTCTAGGACATAATCTTTCTTAGCAGCTATGAGGATGATCCTCAGGTTCCGGACCCAGTCCGTATAGTTGTTGCCATCATCTTTCAGCTTGGTTTTCTCTAGGAACGCGTTGAAGTTGAGGACAACGTGGGCCATTTGATCTACAAGACATATTGTAAAGATTTTAGACTAAGTTCATGATAATTAAGTTCATCTAATCAAATTATTCAATGAACTCCCACTCAGATAGACACCCCTCTAGTCATCTAAGTGAAACATGATTCGAGTTAACTAGGCCGTGTCCGATCATCACGTGAGATGGACTAGTCAAGATCGGTGAACATCTCCATGTTGATCGTATCTTCTATACGACTCATGCTCGACCTTTCGGTCCTCCGTGTTCCGAGGCCATGTCTGTACATGCTAGGCTCGTCAAGTCAACCTAAGTGTATTGCGTGTGTTCCGAGGCCATGTCTGTACATGCTAGGCTCGTCAACACCCGTTGTATGCGAACGTTAGAATCTATCACACCCGATCATCACGTGGTGCTTCGAAACAACGAACCTTCGCAACAGTGCACAGTTAGGGGGAACACTTTCTTGAAATTATTAGAAGGGATCATCTTACTTACTACCGTCGTTCTAAGCAAATAAGATGCAAAACATGATAAACATCACATGCAATCAAATAGTGACATGATATGCCCATTATCATTTTGCTCCTTTGATCTCCATCTTCGGGGCACCATGATCATCTTCGTCACCGGCATGACACCATGATCTCCATCATTGTGTCTTCATGAAGTTGTCACACCAACGATTACTTCTACTTCTATGGCTAACGCGTTTAGCAACAAAGTAAAGTAATTTACATGGCGTTATTCAATGACACGCAGGTCATACAAAAAATAAAGACAACTCCTATGGCTCCTGCCGGTTGTCATACTCATCGACATGCAAGTCGTGATTCCTATTACAAGAATATGATCAATCTCATACATCACATATATCATTCATCACATCTTCTGGCCATATCACATCACATAGCACATGCTGCAAAAACAAGTTAGACGTCCTCTAATTGTTGTTGCAAGTTTTTACGTGGCTTGTATAGGTTTCTAGCAAGAACGTTTCTTACCTACGTAAAACCACAACGTGATATGCCAATTTCTATTTACCCTTCATAAGGACCCTTTTCATCGAATCCGTTCTGACTAAAGTGGGAGAGACAGACACCCGCTAGCCACCTTATGCAACTAGTGCATGTCAGTCGGTGGAACCTATCTCACGTAAGCGTACGTGTAAGGTCGGTCCGGGCCGCTTCATCCCACAATACCGCCGAAACAAGATAAGACTAGTAGCGGCAAGAAGAATTGGCAACATCTACGCCCACAACTGCTTTGTGTTCTACTCGTGCATAGTAACTACGCATAGGCCTGGCTCATGATGCCACTGTTGGGGATCGTAGCAGAATTTAAAATTTTCCTACGCATCACCAAGATCCATCTATGGAGTATACTAGCAACGAGGGGAAAGGAGTGCATCTACATACCCTTGTAGATCGCGAGCGGAAGCGTTCCAATGAACGGGGTTGATGGAGTCGTACTCGCCGTGATCCAAATCACCGATGACCGAGTGCCGAACGGACGGCACCTCTGCGTTCAACACATGTACGGAGCAGCGACGTCTCCTCCTACTTGATCCAGCAAGGGGGAAGGAGAGGTTGATGGAGATCCAGCAGCACGACGGTGTGGTGGTGGAAGTAGCGGGGATCTCGGCAGGGCTTCGCCAAGCTTCTGCGAGAGGGAGAGGTGTTGCAGGGGGAGAGGGAGGCGCCAGGGGCTGTGGTGCTGCTGTCCTCCCTCCCCCCCACTATATATAGGCCCCCTAGGGGGCGCCGGCCCTGGAACCCATCTACATGGGGGGCGGCGGCCAAGGGGGAAGGGGGGTGGCTTCCCCCCCAAGCCAAGTGGGGCGCCCCCCACCCCTAGGGTTTCCAACCCTAGGCGCAGGGGGAGGCCCAAGGGGGGGCGCCCCAGCCCACTAAGGGCTGGTTCCCTTCCCACTTCAGCCCATGGGGCCCTCCGGGACAGGTGGCCCCACCCGGTGGACCCCCGGGACCCTTCCGGTGGTCCCGGTACAATACCGATAACCCCCGAAACTTTCCCGGTGGCCGAAACTGGACTTCCTATATATAATTCTTCACCTCCGGACCATTCCGGAACTCCTCGTGATGTCCGGGATCTCATCCGGGACTCCGAACAACTTTCGGGTTTCCGCATACTAATATCTCTACAACCCTAGCGTCACCGAACCTTAAGTGTGTAGACCCTACGGGTTCGGGAGACATGCAGACATGACCGAGACGCCTCTCCGGTCAATAACCAACAGCGGGATCTGGATACCCATGTTGGCTCCCACATGTTCCATGATGATCTCATCGGATGAACCACGATGTCGAGGATTCAATCAATCCCGTATACAATTCCCTTTGTCAATCGGTACGTTACTTGCCCGAGATTCGATCGTCGGTATCCCAATACCTTGTTCAATCTCGTTACCGGCAAGTCACTTTACTCGTACCGTAATGCATGATCCCGTGACTAACTCCTTAGTCACATTGAGCTCATTATGATGATGCATTACCGAGTGGGCCCAGAGATACCTCTCCGTCATACGGAGTGACAAATCCCAGTCTCGATCCGTGTCAACCCAACAGACACTTTCAGAGATACCCGTAGTGTACCTTTATAGTCACCCAGTTACGTTGTGACGTTGGGTACACCCAAAGCACTCCTACGGCATCCGGGAGTTACACGATCTCATGGTCTAAGGAAAAGATACTTGACATTGGAAAAGCTCTAGCAAACGAACTACACGATCTTTTATGCTATGCTTAGGATTGGGTCTTGTCCATCACATCATTCTCCTAATGATGTGATCCCGTTATCAATGACATCCAATGTCCATAGTCAGGAAACCATGACTATCTGTTGATCAACGAGCTAGTCAACTAGAGGCTTACTAGGGACATGTTGTGGTCTATGTATTCACACATGTATTATGATTTCCGGATAACACAGTTATAGCATGAACAATAGACAATTATCATGGACAAAGAAATATAATAATAACCATTTATTATTGCCTCTAGGGCATATTTCCAACACTGGTAAGCAGTATGACTTGTATCGCCCAAAACTCACTTGTGTTCTACTCGTGCATATAACATCTACGCATAAACCTGGCTCGGATGCCACTGTTGGGGAACGTAGTAATTTCAAAAAAATTCCTATGCACACGCAAGATCATGGTGATGCATAGCATCAAGAGGAGAGAGTGTGTCCATGTACCCTCGTAGACCGAAAGCGGAAGCGTTATGACAACGCGTTGATGTAGTCGTACGTCTTCACGATCCGACCGATCCAAGTACCGAACGCACGGCACCTCCGAGTTCAGCACACGTTCATCCCGATGACGTCCCACGAACTCCGATCCAGCAGAGCTTCGAGGGAGAGTTCCGTCAGCACGACGGCGTGATGACAGTGATGATGAAGCTACCGACGCAGGGCTTCGCCTAAGCACCGCTACGATATGACCGAGGTAGATTATGGTGGAGGGGGGCACCGCACACGGTTGGGAGAGATCAACAGATCAACTTGTGTGTCTAGAGGTGCCCCCTTGCCCCCGTATATAAAGGAGCAAGGGGGGAGAGGCGGGCGGCCAAGGAGGGCGCGCCAAGGGGGGAAGCCTACTCCCACCGGGAGTAGGACTCCTCCTTTCCTTGTTGGAGTAGGAAAGGGAAGGAAGGGAGAGAGGAGGAGAAGGAAAAAGGGGCCCCCCCTCCTTGTCCAATTCGGACTAGAGGGGGAGGGGGCGCGCGGCTGCCCTGGCCGCCCCTCCTCTTCTCCCACTAAGGCCCATTAGGCCCAATATACTCCCCGGTACTCCGAAAAATACCCGAATCACTCGGAACCTTTCCGATGTCCGAATATAGTCGTCCAATATATCGATCTTTACGTCTCGACCATTTCGAGACTCCTCATCATGTCCCCGATCTCATCCGGGACTCCGCACTACCTTCGGTACATCAAATCACATAAACTCATAATACCTATCGTCACCGAACGTTAAGTGTGCGGACCCTACGGGTTCGAGAACTATGCAGACATGACCGAGACACGTCTCCGGTCAATAACCAAAAGCGGAACCTGGATGCTCATATTGGCTCCCACATATTCTACGAAGATCTTTATCGATCAAACCGCATAACAACATACGTTGTTCCCTTTGTCATCGGTATGTTACTTGCCCGAGATTCGATCGTCGGTATCTCAATACCTAGTTCAATCTCGTTACCGGCAAGTATCTTTACTCGTTCCGTAATGCATCATCCCGCAACTAACTCATTAGTCACATTGCTTGCAAGGCTTATAGTGATGTGCATTACCGAGAGGGCCCAGAGATACATCTCCGACAATCGGAGTGATAAATCCTAATCTCGAAATACGCCAACAAAACAAGTACCTTCGGAGACACCTGTAGAGCACCTTTATAATCACCCAGTTACGTTGTGACGTTTGGTAGCACACAAAATGTTCCTCCGGTAAACGGGAGTTGCATAATCTCATAGTCATAGGAACATGTATAAGTCATGAAGAAAGCAATAGCAACATACTAAACGATCAAGTGCTAAGCTAACGGAATGGGTCAAGTCAATCACATCATTCTCTAATGACGTGATCCCGTTAATCAAATGACAACTCATGTCTATGGCTAGGAAACTTAACCATCTTTGATTCAACGAGCTAGTCAAGTAGAGGCATACTAGTGACACTCTGTTTGTCTATGTATTCACACATGTACTAAGTTTCCGGTTAATACAATTCTAGCATGAATAATAAACATTTATCATGAAATAAGAAAATAAATAATAACTTTATTATTGCCTCTAGGGCATATTTCCTTCAGGAACTTCCTCGGTGATGGTTCGATTTATGAAGGGCGTGCATGACGCCATAAGCCAAACCTTCTCAAATTTTTACCAGGGCATGGTGAGGTCATACCATGGCACCATGCCAGGCGTCATGTTTTTCAAGCATTTATTTCATTTTTTCTATAGTTGAAAACCCAACAAAGAAACATTTGTGGTTGACTATTGCCACACATTTCATCGAAATATCTGTCCATTCCTTGTAAAAGGCATGAGAATTTACTAAATGGCACGAGCATGGTTTTTAGGCCGTTCTTGTGCACCCTTTCATGCACCGATTTTTTGAACTTGAATTATGTGCATTGATGCCTAGGAAATGCACATAATCCCCTAAATATGGAAAATGAACCCAGAAAAGTGCCAAATTTGAACACGGTGATTTGCAGGTTGTATGTTTATCATAGAAAAAACTCGTGGACAAAGGACAAAGGAAATTTGGATCCCCCTTCAAACTTGGTGATTTCCCCCTCGAAACCATGAAACTTCCTCGGTGATGGTTCGATTTATGAAAGGCGTGCATGGCGACATTTTTACCAGGGCACGGTGAGGCCATACCATGGCACCACACCAGGCGTCATGTTTTCCAAGCATGTATTTCATTTTTGTATAGTTGTTAACCCAGTAAATACGACGCGTTTATGGTTGACTATGCCACACATTTCCTTGAAATATATGCTCATTCCTTGTAAAAGGCATGAGAATGTACTAAATAGCACGAGCATGGTTTTTCAGACCGTTCTTGTGCACCTTTTCATGCACTGATTGTTCGAATTTGAATTATGTGCATAATTAATGCCTAGAAAATGCACATAATCCCTTAAATATGGTAAATGAGTTTGGAAAAATGTCAAATTTGAACACGTTGCATTTGCGGCGGTATGTTGATCATTGAAAAAAAACTGAATGACAAACTAGGATGGAAATTTGGATCCCCCTTCAATCTTGGTGATTTCCCCCTCGAAAGCATTAAACTTCCTCGGTGATGGTTTGATTTATGAAGGGCGTGCATGACGACATAAATCAAACCTTCTCAGCTTTTAACCAGGGCACGGTGAGGCCATAGCATGGCACCATGCCAGGCGTCATGTTTTTCAAGCACGTATTTCATTGTACTATAGTTGATAACCCAGTAAATGACGCGTTTGTGGTTGACTATTGCCACGCGTTCCATTGAAATCTCTGCCCATTCCTTGTAAAAGGCTTGAGAAATTACTAAATACCACGAGTATGGTTTTTCCAGACCGTTCTTGTGCACCTTTTCAAGCACCAATTGTTTGAATTTGATTATTTGCATTAATGCCTACAAAAGGCACATAATCCCCTAAATATTGTAAATGAACCGGGAAAAGTGTCAAATTTGAACACGGTGATTAGCAGGGTTTATGTTCATCGTAGAAAAAAACTCATGGATGAAGGACAAAGGAAATTTGGATTCCCATTCAATCTCGGTGATTTACTATCGCACACGATTCATCTCCGTCGCCTCTGCGAACCGTGTGTGTTCACTCACACAAGCAAAAGGAAAAAAGAAAACCCTCGCCCACTTCGTCCCCACTCACTCGCCGCGAACTCCTCCGCAACTCTGCACCCTAAGCTCGACGGTTGTTGGCGGCGGGCGTAGGTCGCGCTCCAAACGGCACGGGATTTCGCCCCTACCGCTTTCCGCCGCCTATCTGCACCGATATTCTAGACTCTTGCCGACTGGGATTTTCTGCGGGATTGGGCCGGGGATTTTTCTCGTGGAGAAGGTAATCAACTTAGCAAAAAATTCACTCATCTCTTGCAGTCCGTCCGTCGCTGTTAATCAACCGGCGGAAATCGCCGTGGAATCATTTTTGTTCTAGCTGATTCGTGGGTGTTCACTCATGTGTCCACAGTGCAAGCACAAATCGGGCAACTGTGGTCGTGGCCAGTCAGAAACGAAGTTCTATTTCACCATTCCGGATGACTTCAGGGAGCGCTCGGTATGTTCAATCTCAACCTACCACACGGTCGGCATGGCCTAAATTTCTGAACATATACCGTTTGTTGCTACATTATCTATATATTTGCATCAAATCTTTGTTACATTATCTATTTTTAATTCTATATTTTTGTACTTTGCTTTCATCTATATATTGATCTGTTATATCAGTTACTCCCATATTTGCATCTTGCTCTGTCATTTCAATATATCTAATTTACGATCTTAATTTTCATTTCAAGCAGTACATCCCTTACTTTGCAAGAACAGGAGTAGAAGGAAATCTTGGGCTTTACTTTGTTGATGACTCCCAGGATGTCATATTGACAACGCAACATGGATTTACAATGACAGTTAGCGTAAAACTTGATAAAGATGGTCACTCCTATTTTAATGCGAACTTTGGAGAAAAATGTCTAAGTGTTATGAACTGAAAACTGGCAATAAAATTCTAGTGCGTGCACCACAACCAGGTCTAATTAACATGGATGTTTACTTCCCCAACGTCATCAGCCGATCAAAGTCTAATCGAGGTTAGTGTCCTTTCAACTTTCTCCATGCTATCATATTACTTAGCAAAATCGGGGTATTTGTTCAGACTAATTGATCACTATTTAAGCAACCAATTGTGATTTCATATTCTGACTCCGTTCCTAGGCAGTAACAAATTCTATTACCAATTTATGCGCACTATATATTCTTTTGCCATGTTCTAAATAAATAATATCTTTTCACCTTTTAAGCAGGATATGTTGGATGCATAGTGAATGATCTGTATGTTACTAAGTGTACCAAATTTCACTGAAAGGACTTGAAGCATGTCATAAACTTTGTTGATAATCTGACAGAGATAGCACAGCGTATGAACGCTGGATTTTGGATGAGATTAATTAGACCTACTAGTCGTCGACCCGTGCATTCGCACGGGCACAATTATAATCATGACAATGTTAATGTTCAAAAATCAATGTGAACCACACACACTAACCTGCATATGATAACCGATTATTTTTGCTTATGAGCATATAAGAGAATAACTAAAAGATTGCAAAAAAGAAGAACTAAAAAACACAATTGTTATCTCAATGAGATATTGATCGAAACTACATGCACATTTTTTAATTTACAAAAAGATGATGGGAAAGAAAAGGGCAATATTTGCTTTGTGTTCCGAAAAAATATAGAGTAACGACTGGTGAGAATCATTGCAACATACATCACACACTTCATATGCCAATTCGATAAGGACATGCATGAGCCACGTATATCAACTACTCCCTCTGATCCGAATTAATGTACATAACCTCTATACAATGTCTTATATTGTATAATTCGGATTGGTGGGAGTAAAATTTAAAAAAAATCTAGATCTTGGATTATAACATTATAAAATAGAGCCAATGCTAGATATAGTAGGTAAGATTAACATATAATTGTAGATGCATTTAATATGATGCACAAATTATATAGAAGTAGGTGGATATAATACGTGTACGTGAAAAAAAGGCTAGCTGCACGTACTACACAAGCAAGCTTCATAGCTCTGACTCATGTATTGATCGTCCATGATTTAGCATATTAAGCGGCCACAATACTGTAAGAACAAATAGAAGAAAAGTCGTGTGAAGTAACATCTACATACTGGTAAGAATAGCTGGCACTGTTACCATATCCATTGGAGTTGTTTGAAGCTGATACACTGAAGAGCAGCATAAGATTGAAAGAAAAGGTGTAAGAACTAATTTAATACGCAGGGAAACGGAATACATGACAGTGGCGTCGGTCTACCTCATTGAAAGCCATGAACCATTAATTGAGCATATGTTATAAGTTGTCCTATAAATTTTATTCGACAACTAATCCGCACACACTGGAATTTGATTAATACAAAAAATAAATCTAAACAACCTGAAGTGTATACTATGTTCTATCATATCTTCAATATTATCTCAGATGTTCAAATCTTTGATCTCAGTAAGCAAGAGGATACTCTCCGGCTCTGTGAAACTGAGAAATATTTTCTCATGGTGTGTGTGATAGTATGTCTGTGCGGTCCAAAAGGAAAGGATGTTTTAATGTTTTTCAATATGTATATCATGAACAAATATGGTTTCATGCATGATATTACAGAAGCATGTATGCATATAAAGTAGATGAAACCATCATCTAGCACCACCAAACAAATATGGTTTGCAATATTGTGGTATGACTTTATATTGCTTTAAAGTTTACTAAATCGGGAAATTAGAGAGATGCAATCATTCTTGAACAACTGCCCTAATCATATGTTAGTTGTTCTCATTTGTGGAGGATGTAAAGCCGACGAATGCACTATTTGTTTCCTAATACAAAGGGTGTCACCTTTTATACATGTAACTATTTGAAGTACTCCCTCTGTAAAGAAATATAAGAATGTTTAGATCACTAAAGTAGTGAATAAATTCCAGGTAGTGGAGCGATTTTATTTCCATTTACCTAATTTTTTTTCATGTATACTAATATATCTTGAAACCTATATGGTAATGCAATTTGAAACTCCGAACTATAGAACATTAATATTTTTATGTGACGTCCTGTACTAATGAATGGCACCAGTAAAATGTGCAGGTAAACTTCTCTAACTTTGACTATTAAAAAGTTTTCAAAATGGTCGAGTGATAATACATAGTAACGTAGTATTTTCATTAAATATAGCATCGTGATCCCATAAGTTTATAATGCTTGGTGAACATTTATCTTCTGTATATCAAACAAATTATTTTCTAAATATCAAAGTAAAATATTGATTAAAAGTGTTGAAAACATCTTTAAATCTTTTAACTCGTTTTTTATTCCATATAGTTGCTAATTAGCCTTTTGCCGAACTTCTCCTAAAAATGTACTTATAGATTTTGTCAGTTTATATGCTTATGTACCCTTGTGGAAACATTTAAAATACACGTAAATGTTTCCAAAATAAACAAAATAGTTAGGTCTAGAGATTGATATTGAGTAATAACCGTGAAATTTGACCATAAATAGTGTGCAAATGAGTTGGAGATATACGCCTTGCTAAAACTCCAAGGTTACAAAATGATTACCTCATGAGAACTTGATAAAAACACTCCATGGTGGATCAAGCATGCAGTCGAAGTGTTGGTCTTTGGCTACCTAAGGATATTAGAGAAAATAGAGCTGGTTAGAAGTAGGCAGAAAATATTTTCCATGATTGGTGAACCCTATAGATATAATAAATCGATGAGTTCCCTTTGAAAATTATAATAAAGCATACATGATAAAAGTGAAACAATATGCTTGTTTCATTTGTTGGGAAGTGTACATTTGCAATTTAAAAGCAACATTAAGCCTCCAATGCAGAAGTGGAGCCAATGACAATGTGTTCCTGTGTGCCATCTCAAACTGGCCGGCGAATCACCTTGAAATAATTATGTTGTTCCTCATGAAACTAACAAATGCATAAGAGTTTTAACATGATTCATGTGCTCTAAGATTAAAAGAAGGTGGCAAGCAGAGTGCTGGAAAAAGCTTCATGTGAACCCTGTGTTTTACGGACATATATGCTAGAAGCAAATAATTCAAACGACTTAGGGCCAGTTCTTTTGAGATGTGCTGTGGAAATAAGCTCCTGTGAAAATAAGCTCAAGATAAGCTGCTGTGGAAATAAGCTCCAGATAATAAGCTAGCCAGTTCTTTTCAGTGCCAGTTTTTTCAGCTTATGTGATATGATCAGTGAAAAGTCTGTAATACCCTTGGACTACACTATTGTTCAGATCAAACGATATTGCGCTATATTTTTTATCATTGTTTCCCATATGAACATAAATTTGACTGTAAAACACCACAACATGTTATAATCAAACGTAAGGAAGATCATTTTGTCGCATACGAATGCCATACATGCATCACTGTCTCATGTAGTACGAGTTCTTGAGAATAAGTACTGAATAAAAAAGATCTGTAAATTATTACATGGTTATCCCAACAAAAGCGTACACCCTAGAGCTAACCATCAAGGGAAAACACTTGTAGCAATCGCATCACGGATGGAACCCATAGTACCATCATCAATGGGTGCATGGTGATGAGAAAGGCTCTCTTCATGAGCATAAGATCCACTCTCAACCATGTCAAAATGTTGATCACTTAGTTTGCTCTCACGAATGAAGTTATGAAGACACGCGCATGCAGTAATGATCTTTGTTTGCGTAGCAGGTTTGTACCGTGTGATGCCGAGGAGGATTCTCCATTTCATCTTTAGAACACCGAACAATCGTTCGATGATGTTTCGTAGTGATGAATGTATATGATTGAAGGTCTCATATCTTCCTCGCGGCGGTACTTGTTGGAAATCTGGTACATGGTAGCGTTGTCCTTTGTATGGTGCTAGATATCCAACTCTGTTTAGATATCCAAAGTCAACAAGATAATATTTTCCTGCATTGATAATAAAGATGAACAAAACTAATTAGTTCACGCAAAACATTAGAGGAGAAGAATGCATGTACATACCGTCCGGAGGGTGTGGAAAATAGGAATATTCAGCTTGTGCATCATTGAGTACACGTGTGTCATGAACAGATCCAGGCCATCCAGCAACAACAAATGTAAATCTCATATCAAAATCGCAAATTGCCATGACATTCTGAGTTGTCGAACCTTTCCTGTTGCGATACTTGGGTTGCTCACTTGCAGGCACAACACATTCAATGTGTGTTCCATCTATTGCCCCAATGGCATCCTTGAAGTGAGGCCAAAATCTTGTTTTTTTAAGCGAGTCATGAACTTGGGTGAAAGATCGATCTTTCGGTTGAATGTAATCTCCGGCCATACGGTAGACACAGAACAAGACCTCCTTAAATTTTTTGTTGATGGTAGACCGACTGTGTTCAAATCGATCGGCGACATTGTCGGTGGTCTGGCGTGACCCCAAAGTCCACAAGAACTGTGCTAATGCCTCCTTGCTTGTCATGTTGCAAGTTGACTTTAAACCATACTTTTCAACTAAAATGTCATGTAGTGAGTAGAACACAGACCTTCGCATCCTGAACATAGAGTAGAATATTTGTGGTTGCTTCTCCTTCTCTTCCACCCACTGCAATCCTGTCATCATTGGTGCTCTCCTAGGTCCATATGGCAGCCTTTCTTTGTTTAGAAGATAATATGCCATTGCAACAACGCAAAAATCAAGTTCCTCCTCCTCATCCTCCTGAACAGAGATGTCCATCTGTGATATAGAAATAGAAATATCATAAACATTTGTCCACAAGACAACAAATCACAGCTCCATCAGTACAAATTGGTTCACAGCAATACAATTAAGTTCACAACAAAGATTGGTTCACAGCAATACAATTAAGTTCACAGCAGTACAAATTGGTTCACAGCAAATAAGTTCACAACACTACAAATGAGTTCCCAACAAAGCAAATAAGTTCTAATTTTTTTTCATAAATGTTTCCCATGCCCTGTTGATCCATTCAAGCCTCACAGTTGAATCTTCCTCCTTTAGTGCACTGAAGACATCATGATGTTCCTTCTTCGTAAAGAGTTCTAGAGCATGAAAATACACTTCACTTCCAGGTTTACCTCCATCATTCACCACCATGTCCTTCATCTCCTTAATCTCATCTCTCACAGGATCCTCCTTCATTTCAGATGTCGCCGAATTGCGGCTAGTCTCCCTCTTTTCCCAAAGGTCAGCAATACGCTTAAATTGCATTCTATCATCACTATCTTTTGCAATCTTTTGCACCATCGCAGGACTAGGTGAATAAGGACATGATCTCTTCTTTCGACATTTAGCTTTGTTAGGTGTCACAAAAGTAGCATATGTATACCTGTATCTCATTTGCCCACCATTCATCACTAGCCGCAATGGTCTTGGTAACAGGATCAAACCCAATGCCCGATGCCTTTTGGGTTAATGTCTTCCAAACAGCATACTCTTTTTTCAGCACATCCCACTTATTCTTGAATTGCTTTTTGGTATATTCTCTCCTCGTGCGCTCAAAAAACTTTCTTACCACATTGTCATATCCAAGTGGTGTCAATGTTCCTTCTTTGCCACGGTTATTGGCATTCACTTCTTTCGCACAAATATCAATGAAAGTTCTAAGACCCACATTATCCCATTGTGCTTTCATCTATTTCTCATCATGTCAATGCAAAAGAATTGGAGAATTAATATGTAGTACAAAGAATATCTAGATATTGCTTTTACAGAAGCATATATAAGCAATGCATCATGTCAATATTTCTTCTATGTAACCAGAGGGCAACAATTGTACTACTAATCTAGATGAAAACATCATACTTCTAGATGAACTTTTGGCAAAATAAATCACAGGATCAGCTGCTCACCTTGGTGGCTCACAGCCAGGAGGAGGGGAGGGGCAAAGGGGTCTCCGTCTGCCGGAGTGGGGCGCCGTCCGCCGGAGTGGAGCCCTGGCCGGACCGGGCCACGAGCTGCTGCTGCTGCTGGACACCAGGGACAGAGGGGATGCAACCGAGGGAGGGGTTGCGACCGTGGGAGCTGGGGTAGGCCTACCCGCTGGCCATGTCGCCGGAGATGGCCTCGTCGAGGAGCGGAGGACCTGAGGACCGGCGGCGGCGGCGGCGATTGACGGGAGGAACCCTAGGCGGAGCGACAGAACGAGGGATGGAGCGCTGGGGGAGGGGATCGAGCGCCTTTTTTCGTGTGCGAGACGGTTCTGTGCGGGACTGGGCGATGGCATTTTCGATGTAATAAGATCAAACAACAGGGGCACATCCCTATACCCTTTCATTTTTAAGTGAGAAGCTGTGGGAAGCTGCGGGAAGCTGCTCGACCCCAGCTTTTTTCCATCGTGAAGAAGAAGGAGGTGGAAATAAGCTAAGCTGGCTTTTTAAAAACGAGTTCTTTTCAGCTTCTAGCTTATTTTGATAATAAGCTGCTAGAAGCTGCAAAAGAACTGGCCCTTAGGCACAATATGCATGTATGCATGCACTCTAGAAGCAAAAATATATATCAGAAGAAGTAAAGCAAAGATGATGTGTTTTCACAAACCTCAGGATAGCCGAGCGCTTGCATGCATGACTGAGGTTACTAATTATTATGACGAAGATCACAATTAACTTTCAAATTTTAAAATCTAACCACTGTCATGCATAGCATGCAAAAAAAAGTGCAGTAAAGATTCAGCCATTGGATGTTGGCACAGACAGCAAACCTGATCATATTTCACCGGTAGACGATTACTTTCCTGTTGAGAGCACACCATTGAATCGACCAAGTTTTTTTCGGTTGTACATAGACAACAGGCACGTACCCACTTGCATGATTCATGCATGTTAGGACCATGTGGCAATCAAATTGTGTTGTTTTCATGGAATATAGATCAAGCGATTGGCTCGTACACACCCGTCTCCAAGTAGAACACATCCAGCAGTCCGCTAGGTTTTTTAAGTAACCGTATTCTACCGTATACCCGTCTCCTCCTCCGTGCGTGTATCACGAGAAACCACTCGATCGGTTGTACCGTTTAACCATGAGTTTTCCGAGGAGCGCTTCCATTGCGTCCAGCCGTCCACCACCTCCTCGCTGTTGAGATTCCCGAAGTTGTTGTATGTTGAAGATCACGGCCGCCGACGCTCTCAGTCCCGTTGGTAGCTTACCACCGAACCCAAGCATGAACACATCTGGTCCCGGGTGTCTACGGACATAGGGCAGCCCAAGCCATTTGGCGGCATCCATGGAGAAACCCGTGAGGAGGTGCGAGACGATGCAGCTTAGGACGTGCCATTGAGCTCGGCTAAGGCGGCGGAAGGGCCCAATGTATTGTCACAATATACAGATCGATAGCTCAAAGGAAGTTCAAAGGAAGTTTTTTGGCGTATGGAATCGAAGGTTAGCTAGGATTGCTTGGCGCTAAATATGATTCCTACGTTTGTACGTCAAAGTCAGCATATTCAGTCCGGACTGTTATATCTGGCTCCCGATGATGGATGGTTACTATTTTATTTATTTTTATGATTAATAACGTGGGTTTATGTAACATATCGGGAGTTTTTTATTAAAGGAATATATCAGAAGTTATTTAAAATCAAATTTTTTTGAGGATTTTATCAGTCAGTCTACACCGTAATAAATCGGTCCCACCAGATTAACGGCTCGTAAATTCTGATTAACATGATAATTTCTTGGGAGTCTGTAATTAGTATAGAAAATATAGATATAGATAGATATAGATATATATGATGCACACACTGAACAAGACCAATTGTGTGCACAAAACGCGGGTAAAAAGTCTTATTTTAATGTTGATGCTCATAAAATATATATATTTTCAACGATATTGTTACAATTGGTTTTTATTCTACATGTCAACAGAAATTGCCCCCTGTAGCAGTTCCTGGATCGATTTCCCGGCGTGGTCGAATTACACTTGTGCCTGCTAATAACGCCAAAGTGATTGCAAGGTACTGCATTTCCCACAGAAATGAAACCATTCAAATTAATAAGTTCTCGCTTCTCGTGGCAATGCATCCATATTGAAAAATTGGAGACACTGTTCTACTCATGCTCTACCAAGGCACAGGAGGGCTCTTTCTTTTCATTGACGAGATGCCGAGTCGCCGTGATCAAGCTGCTTCCAGTGGATAGTTGTGTTTGTTGGACCTCGGCCTCTTAAAATGTCCTAGCTGTTACTATATATGTTAAGTATGTAGATATGGACCATATGGTTGTTGGCCCCTAGCTTCTTAAAATGTGATAGTTGTTACTATGTTAAGTATGTAGGGACCATATGGTTGTCAAAACCGTGTTACAAAGATCCTCCTTTTGTCGAATAGTGTAACCACTATATATATGTTACTCAAATGCTGTTACCCAAGTTAATAAATTTTCATGGAAAATATTAGTATCGTACACAATTCATTGAGTTTAAGCGTGTGTCCGATCTCCAGAAGGCATTTGCATATTAACTGTCCATATTGCAAATTCACACACATGTTAACATAAGAAAACGTGTGTGTAACATACTAATCATCGCACACGACTACTCGCAGACGCATCGTGTGCGATACTCCTAGCCACCGCAAGCAACTAGTTTGCATTTTTTAAAGTTTTTTGTACACACATAATTGCACACGAACTAACTGTATTGACCGTCTGTGTTGTAATTTTCTCATCGCAAACAGTTCATCCGAGTCGGCTGTTTGCCATGTATCACACACATCTTGTTTACACGACTCGTTTGTGTTCTTTTGGCTCATCGCAAACAGTTCATCCATGTGAACTATATGCCGCATATCACACACATCTTGTTAAGTTGAACCATTTCTGTTGTGTTCCCTAATCGAAAACAGTTCGTCCAAGTGAACCGTATGCCGTATATCGCACACACATTGATATGGCTGCCCGTTTCTGTTGTTCTACCTCATCGCAAATAGTTCGAATGGATTAACCGTGTGTCCTGCATCGCACACACATTGATATGGCTGTCCGTTTCTGTTGTTCTGCCTCATCGCAAACAATTTGAATGGATTAACCATGTGCCCTGCATCGCACGCGCAACTAAAATCTGAACCGTGTTTGATGGCCCCGCCATCGCAAACGTTTTGCACCTTTTTTGACGGTTTCTTACACCACCATTTGCGGTTATTGCATTGCACACAGTTTCGGCAAAGAGTCTCTAATCGTAGTGTCGCGTTAGCAGTATCCTGCAGTAGTGTTTCATTCGTATTAAAATATACTATACTAAATCAGCGACACTTATTTTGATACGGAGGGGGTAGTTTTCAATAGTAGTACAATTTTCATAACTTTTGATTAATATTATTATTGATCAAAATTGATGATCAATGTTAAACCATGAAACTTTAATGTCAAAGTCTTTTTGATAGGGTCAAAGTGCTACTTCTTTATTCTATAAAAAGGTTATTTTTCTTTCTTCAGTTTAATCCATACCAATACAATCAGTCAAAGACGACTTTCCTACCCGTAGTGGCTGCTATTGACTCCCTCTCCATAATGGAACTTGGAAAACAACGGCCTTTTTTTCGTGAAAGTCAAACTTGAATAGACTTGACTTTAGTGGCCTATATATAATAATCTCCACGTCAAGTGGAGCAATGATGCTCTCCTACTCAAAAAAATCTCCATGTCTTTCCATGCCGGTTACGTATTTTGAGACTTGATTTTAACCATTACTTATTAGTTTGATAAATAGAAAGAGGTATGAGTAAAAGAATTATATCTTCACGCCACTACGGAACATGACACCAGTGGCAAACGCAAAACAAGTACCAGTGGCGGGTAGGCGCAGGCCACTGGTAACCTGCCATTACCACTGATAATACAGCTATCAGTGGCGTGTGGGCATGATAGGCCGCCACTTGTGAAAGACCCTAGTAGTGGTGAGCATGTCTTCCCACCCATTGGTAAGGTCGTCCATGTCAAATTATGACATCATCATGACAACGTTCTTTTACTGTCATGCTGATGTTTTGCATATGACATCACATTACATTGCATGACATAGATAAATTGATGTATAAACATGCAACATTGCATCCATATATCGGAATTGCAATACTACATGGATCGATACAAGCTTCAGTTATAGGCGAACCAAGTATCTACCACCGACAAGCTATAATGTCAACATGTTTTCTCTTTATTATCTAAAAAAATGTATTCTTCTTTCTACAGTCCAATCCCTATCCATGGAACCAGTCAAAGGTGGCTTTCCATGGTGATTAGTAGCAGTATTGACACAATTTCAACAAAGAAAGTGATTAACAATAATATATTATATTATAATAGGGGTCTGTCTAGGCGGAATTTGCTCTTGGAGGTCGAGCTCCATGGATGCCTCCAAATGCAAAATGCAAAAATCTTGAAAATTCATATTTTTACATTTAAAAAAGTTCTAAAAAAACAGAGATAGATGAAGGCATAGTGCACAAGTGTGTAAATTTTCAGGGCAAAATACGTTGAAAAGACAAATCTGGGGTTTTTTAACACATGATACTATTCATCCTTCCAGATCATGAATTTGTCTTTTTTGTACATGTCGCATTTCAACGTATTTCATTCTGAAATTTTACACACATACGCCTCACATCATTGTTTACTTGTACAAAAAAATTCAGATTTTTTTGAAACCAAAATTTTTGAATTTTGAATTTTTCAGAAAAACGGTCTCCATGGAGGCGGAGAGCCAAAACGCCATTTTCTTGTCTAGGGCACATCTCTCAATCAAGTATAAGAAGGAAAAGAAAAAAAGGAACATACCCACATGAATCCGTGTGTAAGATTAATGACATATGACTTAGATGTGTAATACTTACGAAACATCTAGGTGTGCTTTAGCAAAACTGATACTTTTGAAGTATGTGTCACAAAAGTTATATTATTCAATTGTATTAATATATACTACACTAAATCAGTGGCACTTATTTCAGGACAGAAGGAGTAGTTTTCAATAATAGTACAATTTTCATAACATGTGATTAATATTATTGTTGATCAAATTGATGATCAATGTTTAACCATGAAACATTAATGTCAAAGTTTTTTTGACAGGGTAAAATGTTTCTTATTTATTCTATAAAAGGTTAATTTTCTTTCTTCAGTTTAGTCCATATCAATACAATCAGGCAAAGACGACTTTCCTACCTGTAGTGGCTGCTATTCCCCCCCTCCATAATGGAACTTGGAAAACAATGACCTTTTTCGTGAAAATCAAACTTGAATTGACTTGACTTTAGTGGCCTATGAATAATAAAATAATAATAATAATTTCCGCATCAAGTGGAGCCACGATGCTCTCCTATGAAAAAAATCTCTGCGTCTTTTCATGCCGGTCACATATTTTGGGACTTGATTTTAACCATTACCTATTAGTTTGATAAGGGTATGAGTAAAAGAATTAGATCTTCACGCTAGTACAGAACATGATACATGTGGTAGACGCAAAACAAGTACCAGTGGTAGGTAGGCGCACGCCATTGGTAACCTGCCACTACCACCGATAATACAGCTATAGTGGCCTACGAGCATGATAGGCCTGTTGGAAATATGCCCTAGAGGCAATAATAAATTGGTTATTATTATATTTCCTTGTTCATGATAATCGTTTATTATCCATGCTAGAATTGTATTGATAGGAAACTCAGATACATGTGTGGATACATAGACAACACCATGTCCCTAGTAAGACTCTAGTTGACTAGCTCGTTGATCAATAGATGGTTACGGTTTCCTGACCATGGACATTGGATGTCGTTGATAACGGGATCACATCATTAGGAGAATGATGTGATGGACAAGACCCAATCCTAAGCCTAGCACAAGATCGTGTAGTTCGTTTGCTAAGAGCTTTTCTAATGTCAAGTATCATTTCCTTAGACCATGAGATTGTGCAACTCCCGGATACCGTAGGAATGCTTTGGGTGTACCAAATGTCACAACGTAATTGGGTGGCTATAAAGGTGCACTACAGGTATCTCCGAAAGTGTCTGTTGGGTTGGCACGAATCGAGACTGGGATTTGTCACTCCGTGTAAACGGAGAGGTATCTCTGGGCCCACTCGGTAGGACGTCATCATAATGTGCACAATGTGACCAAGGAGTTGATCACGGGATGATGTGTTACGGAACGAGTAAAGAGACTTGCCAGTAACGAGATTGAACAAGGTATCGGGATACCGACGATCGAATCTCGGGCAAGTAACGTACCGATTGACAAAGGGAATTGTATACGGGATTGATTGAATCCTCGACATCGTGGTTCATCCGATGAGATCATCGAGGAGCATGTGGGAGCCAACATGGGTATCCAGATCCCGCTGTTGGTTATTGACCGGAGAGTCGTCTCGGTCATGTCTGCGTGTCTCCCGAACCCGTAGGGTCTACACACTTAAGGTTCGGTGACGCTAGGGTTATGGAGATATTAGTATGCGGTAACCCGAAAGTTGTTCGGAGTCCCGGATGAGATCCCGGACGTCACGAGGAGTTCCGGAATGGTCCGGAGGTAAAGATTTATATATGGGAAGTCTTATTTTGGTCGCCGGAAAAGTTTCGCGCATTATCAGTATTGTACCGGGAGTGCCGAAAGGGGTCCGGGGGTCCACCTGCCCCGGGGGGGCACATGGGCTGTAGGGGTGTGCGCCTTGGCCTATATGGGCCAAGGGCACCCGCCCCAAGAGGCCCATGCGCCAAGAGATAAGGGAAAGGGAGAGTCCTAAAGGGGGAAGGCACCTCCGAGGTGCCTTGGGGAGGATGGACTCCTCCCTGGCCGCACCCTTCCTTGGAGGAAGGGCCAAGGCAGCGCCCCCCCTCTCCCTTGGCCCTATATATAGTGGGGGGGAGGGAGGGCAGCAATACCTAAGCCCTGGCGCCTCCCTCTCCCTCCCGTGACACATCTCCCTCCTCCCGCAGCGCTTGGCGAAGCCCTGTTGGAATCCCGCTACTTCCACCACCACGCCGTCGTGCTGCTGGATCTCCATCAACCTCTCCTCCCCCCTTGCTGGATCAAGAAGGAGGAGACATCGCTGCTCCGTACGTGTGTTGAACGCGGAGGTGCCGTCCGTTCGGCGCTAGGATCATCAGTGATTTGGATCACGACGAGTACGACTCCATCAACCCCGTTCTCTTGAACGCTTCCGCTCGCGGTCTACAAGGGTATGTAGATGCACTCCCCTTCCCCTCGTTGCTAGATTACTCCATAGATTGATCTTGGTGATGCGTAGAAAATTTTGAATTTCTGCTACGTTCCCCAACAAGGCCGCCACTTGTGAAAGACCCTGGTGGTGGTGAGCATGTCTTCCCACCCATTGGTAAGGTTGCCCATGTCAAATTATGACGTTGTCACGACAACGTTCTTTTACTGTCCTGCCGATATTTTGCATATGACACCACATTACATTGCATGACACAGATAAATTGATGTATAAACACGCAAACATGCATCCATATATCAGAATTGCAATACATGCATCACATTACATTGATATTCATCATTACATCAAGGAGAAGCATGAGGATCGATACCACGAGAACCAGTGTGTCGCCTTCTCTACAATCAGAGATCCGCCCCTCCCGAAAAGCCCAGCTAATTAACCACGTTGCCCTCGTGGGGTATGGTGGTTAGACTACCACTTGGCCACATCCAGTTCCTCTCCTCCGGGTTTGCCTCCACCAAGATGCACGTCACGAGCTCTTTGAACCGCATCTATGGTATCGTTTATATCGCGTCGAACTACACCTTCAGGAACCCACCCCAGGTGTCTTGAACAAGGTTGATCCAAGTGGACATTGCCTCCCCGAGCTGCTCTACATGATGCATGTTCTGCATAAGGCCGGTACATCCGCTCCTTGTCCACCAGAGACCCCCTCCCACAAATCTCACGATCTCATCTATCATTTTTAACACATAGAAAAAATTCGATGTGTATTGTGTTAATAATCATGCTGATCATATATCTATACATTCGTAATCAAGTCAAGGGGAGATGTATTGTGTTAATCATGCTAATCTGCAATCATCATGTTATTCTATCATCCATCCATATATTACAAGCACAAATTACTTACCTAGTAAAGGCACTTGTGGTTTTTATAATATTCAGTTTTTTTAGGGGTAAAGCTAAGCTACATCTATCAAATGCCACAGAGTGTGGAATATATTAGATCACGGGGTTCTCGGTTGAACAAGCGGTATTTTATGGCCCTCCAAATTTACTTTTTTTTGAGTAAATGGCCCTCCAAATTTACTGCTCATATTGGCCCTCCCAAATCCTCCTTCATTTCACAGCTGGGCCGATTTGCCACGGCCTGCCTGGCAGTACACGCAGGCCCAGCCCGTGGTCCTCCAGTCCGGCGCCAACCCGGCCTCGTTCGTTCACGGCAAAACAAAACGCGACCACCCAACCCGACCAGACCAGACCAGGACAAACCCAGGCTCAGCAGCTCGTGCCCCCGTCCCGTCCGACCCCCCTTCCTCTCCGCCCCGCCTCCATGGACGCGTACCACCACCACCAGCGCCGCTTCGACGGCTCCGGCTCCGGCGACGCGCCGCCGCCGCAGCCCCCTCCGCCCTCCAACTGGTATCCCAGCCCCGCGCCGCCGTACCACCCTCCCCACCCCAACCACCCGTACCCTCCCCAGCACCACCAGTGGGGCCACCCGCCCCCCGACCTCCAGCACCAGCACCGCCCTCCGCCTCCGCTGCAGTACGCGTACCAGCCCCCTCCCCCGCCGATGCAGCAGCAGATGCAGCCGCCGCCGCCCGCGCCCGGGAACCCCTGGCCTCCTCACCACGCTGCGGCCCAGCCCCCGCCGCAGAGCTACCCGCCTCCGCCTCCGCCTCCGGGACAGGTATGTCGGCGTCACCCGGTTTCCGTCGCTGGGACAGAAGATTGGTGATCAGTATACTGTTAGGAAGGAGCATTTGTAGCTGATTTGTGTTAGGATTCGGAGCGTAGGCCCGTTGTTGGTCCTAGGGTTTAGGTGAAGCATGTTATAAACTTATATGTTGGTTCTGTGATCCCACTCGATTTACTGTGGATTGTGTCTGGTGTAGTCCGATGTTGGTGTCATGGTAGAACGCGGGTGGGTTATATAAGCGGGTGGTTTTGTGACATTGTGCAATCGGTAGCTTAGCCCCCTGCGATTGATGAGGAACTTTTCGGCAAATTTTGTCACTACTGATGTAATTTTGTCAAGATTGTCTCTTCCGCTCTGTACAACTCAGCACTCGCAGCAATTTTATGATTTAGTTATCCTTGTTTGGAGTGAGGTTTCTTCAGTGGCATCAAATGTTCTGCCAAATGGCGTCATGTTTTGTTAGTTTTCAAGTTTTAAGCCATATGGACGTGTTTTTACCTGTGGCTTCTTGTTTCAGTTGCCTATTTGTCATGTTCTTCCATTGGACATGAAGTTCTGTGACTTACAATTGGACATTTCTTATTTGTAGGCTTGGCCGAATCATTCATGGCCTCAAAATCATGGATACCCAGGTATGTCAATATCATCCAAGTCTATGTTATTATATGTATAATTTTACTCGCAGAGAAAACACTGAGGTAATCCAAACTAGACTTACATAGTTTGTGTTGATACTGATGTGGAGCATCGTTATGATATGTGGGTATTGTAATGCAATATTTGTGTGTCTATGAATATGGATGTTTGTCAAATAACTATGAACTGTGCATGCAACTCAAGTTTCAAAACATTTATTCAATTATTTATCAGGTGCGTCACTGTTATTTCGGTTGTTTGATTGGTTGTTACACTGTTTTTCTTTTGCCTGTTACTATTAATGCATGTCCCGTCCTACTTAGCTTGCTTCTGATCATTGACTCAATACTTCTGTACACAATCAGTCCTTCCCAAGTTGTGTCGTGATTCTTGGTTTGTGATGTAACAAATGCATTGCCTAGTTACGTTATTAGTTAAACGACTTATAATGGAATTTTAGTTCGACATCCAACTTAAAAAAGGCTCCTTGGAGCAGAAAATTTATTTCTTCTAATAATAAATGGTTAGTTTGTTGTGACGATTTAATTTCTAAAAACAAAATAAACTCGAAGGGCTTGCCAATGAGGACGATTGGGCCACAAAGGCAAAGGAATGGGCTTCTGCTAAATCTGTTACAGAGAACCACCAGATTCAGCAGCATGCCATTCCAAGTAGAACAGAAATTCACCATTATGGCCACAATGATCAGTATCAGCAACCAGCTGGTCTGCCGGCAGAACCTTTACACCCACCAATTCCACAATCAAGTAGCGACCAGTTGCTGTTTCAAATGTCAGGTCAACAGAGGGAAACAAACTATTTGCAAGGTAACATGTCCTGTTACTCTTGCTCATTATGTGTTACAGATGGGTATATAAGTTTCAGAACAGATCTGAAGATGATATTGCAGATAGAGGTCCAATGGCGCCACCACCGAAGAATTTTGGTCCATTTCCATCCACCTATGAGCAGGAGGTACCTTATAATTATTCTTCTGCTCAAGGTATGCCTTGCTTGGCAATTTAATTTGCTTGTGTGGCCTGCGTCAGAATTAGATGTACCCTGCTGGATATGTATTCAGTTCAATTGCAGAAAGACTGAAAAATCTAAAGCATCACTTATTTTAGAACAGAGGGGGTATATCACTTCATCTATCTTCTGATATTGTAGCTACCTTAGCTGTTTATACGTCATTCCTGTTGTATTTTGAGGCAATTCATTGGATGTCACTATTGTGTTGGCCTCAAATGGAGCAGAAAATCCAAATTATTGGTTGCATGCACTATGATGCTTGTGATTTTCTTTACCAATGACTCTTGATTACATCACGTTTTTGGTGTTACCAAAATTACAATACAAATGGTATAACCTATGTAGCTTTTCTAGGTTCTTAATTCCTGTGGCATGTAGTTGATCCATTGTACTTTTCACTTTGAAGAGGTGGAATATTTGTGTCTCTTGCAAACACTCGTGTTTTTCACCCTTAATTACTAGGCGGGTCACTGTATGCAACTATATGGTATATGGATGATGCTGATATGTATTTCTGCTCAGGGTTTGATACTGGTAGATTTTGACTATGCCATGTAATAACAGGTAATGGGAATGCTATGCTTCAATATCCAAGCCCACAAGCTCAGCCATCTCTGAGTGCTTCATCAGTTCAAGACGGATTTCCTCGCGGGCCTCCTGGTGTGCCTGGGCATGGTTTACAGTCTTATAGGATGATGGCTGATCCCAGTGACCAACCCTTGGAGTTCAATGACAGAAAAGCTCCTGATATGGCAGTACATGAGACAATAAATATCAGATCTAGTGCTCCAACAGCAGTGTCTGAACATGGCACAGTTCCAACATCAACTCAATCATGGGGCCCATCTGCTCCAGTTGGATATTTTCATCCAGCTCCAGTACCACCACAAGCATCACAGGTTTTGTAATCTGTTATAATTTCTTGCGCCATTGATACAGTGGTACTTATTTTTATTCTGTTACAGATGGATCCTTCTTTGCATGCTGGACCACTCTTTGGAGCACTCTCTGGTTCGAACTATGTTCCACCTGCAGCATTTGGTGTTGGTAGTGTAACTGAAGCATTCCCTACAGACCCAAACACTCTTTTCAATGTTGCAGAACGGTCAAAGAAAGTAGGTTTTGTGGTTCCATTCATTTCACTTGCTTATCACCATAGCCGTTTAACTTTAACTGATTCTTGTGCTCGATTATGTATCAGCCTCCAGTACCTAACTGGCTTCGAGAAGAGCTTCTAAAAAAAAAATCCACTCCAGTGAGTTCTTCAGTGCAGCATTCGACAAATTATGATTCCATGGATTCTGAAGATGCTGCGGAACCACCAAAAAGAGCTGACCAAACTGATAGTAGAAGCATTGGTTCAGCAAAATCAATCGTAGCTGATGAGGTGCTCTTCTTTATTTCTAATCATTAGTGCAGTGCATATTACGCTATTAATCTGCCCTAATGTGATTCACTTGCATGCGTCCCTAATGATTTATTTCAGTACGAGCAGTACCATGTCCAAGTTAACGGGTCTAAAGCTAAATAGTATTGTGGAGGACTTTAAATGCATAATGATTTTTGGACAACTTTTGTAAATCAAAGTGAACTAATTAAATTAGCGGTTTTGAGAAACTAAATAATTTACCTACTTTCATATATAGTTTTTTTTTTCAATGTTTTATATGGTAATTTCTGAAGAACAGTGATTTCATAATGGTGAGAGAAATGGCACAGCTATGTGTCAATCTTTTCCAGATTTGGTTTGTCAGTGAAGCACTTGAGACTTGAGGTTGCTTGTCATACGGTATTACTGTACTGGCAAATCTCCTAAGTTCCTATAATCAGTTTTCCGGAGCAGCATCTTTTTCCTCTGTACACATGTTCGCTTCTTTTGGATCTGGTCGAAACATCGGATGCTAGTTACTGAAAAGTTGATCCTTTTTGTTCCTGTTCATATTTGACTTAGATATTAACATGACCCTCATTTCAAATCGATGTACTGGACTTGAATCGTTTGCAGGATGAAGTTGAAGCGGCACGGACGGCAGCAATCAACAAGGAAATTAAACGTGTGTTGACAGAAGTTCTTCTAAAGGTTTGTTCACAGAAGTTCTCCTAAGAAATACAGCAAGACTGCCATTTCTTACTTTTGTCCTTTTTTCATTTCCAGGTTACTGATGATCTTTTTAACGAGATTGCAACCAAAGTTATGAATGAAGATGATTCATCAGCTGAACGTGAGTGAACTAAACTTAAAACTTAATGTAAATAGGACGTTGCTGATTATCGCCTCTGTGTTGCAGCAAATGAGACCACTGGTGTCTCTAGCTCAAAGGACCTTGGTCTGGGAGAATCAAAAGTCAAGACCACAGCTAAAGTTGTAGTCCCTGCTAAGCTAAACAATGTTAGCTCTACTGGTCGTTCTGATGGTAATGGGCTAAGTTCTCCTAAAGGTGCTCTTCTTGGTCTTGCTAGTTATGATTCAGATGACGAGGATGATGAGGCTGACGGTGATGGTAAGGATTTAATTTCAAATTTATCATCCGAAATGAAAGTTGATGCAGCTCATCCTAAAGAAAGTAAGTTCTTGAAAAACACAAAGCAGACATGGTTTCCCTGAATTTATTTTCTAAAGAAGAGCTTATTATTAACTTCGATACATAACAACCATGTAGGTGAGAATGTTGATGGTGAACTGCACAATAATAGTAATGGAAGTATTGCTTCAGTCCAAAGTGTTTCATCCGGAGATGATCCTAAATCCAGTGACAAAAGATCTCAGAGTAGGCCAACTGCAGAATCTGAACGAGAGCCAAGTATTCATGACACACAGAATGGAGAAGCCAAAACTTCTATTCAGCCAATTGGTGTGATTCATAAAACGAATGAGAAGGCACATGGACATGCAGAGGTGGATTTCCAAAATGGAAAAACCTCTTCCGGCCATCATACTGAAAATAATAATAATAATAATGCGGAGAGCACTCACAGGCATTTTGAAAGGAACAGTCATGAGAAAGATCTTAAAGAGGTGAAGGTTGTCAATGGGAAAGACTCTGAGCCTTCTAGAACTGACAAGTTTAGAGATGGTGACAAGCATAGCATGCCTGAAAATATTGATAAAAAAGGCACCCACAAAGAGGAAAAGGGTTCTGGCAGGTATGCAAAACATGGATTGGATAGATGGGATGATGCCAAAAGAGATCGAAAGGACCTTCCAAAGGATACAAGAGAGAGAAAGAGGGATTCTGCTGATAGAAGAGACATAGGAAAAGATGGGAATGACGACAGATCAAGGCAAATTACTAAGAGCTCAGCTAGCCACAGCAGTAGAAGGTCACGGTCACGGTCACCAAGTGGGAGAAGCCGTACTAGGAATGAGAGTTCTTCACGTGTTCGAGGGAGTGTTTCAAGCGACGAGCCTTCTGATAATGCAAAAAGGAGGTAGTGTTATTCTTACAATTTGATGTTTAGCCTGTCTCAGTTTATGAGTTGCCCTTTCTCTTGTGTACTGAATACTCCATTGCTCCATTTTCTACTGCAGAAAGAGCCATTCTCGTAAAAACAGCATGTCCCCCTCACCTCCAAAATCTAGGAGCAGGTATATCAATATTCCTCCCTTCTCTGTAATATATGTTAAATAGTGGGAAATTTTTGCTAGTTAGCTCCAACATGTTCACATAACTATTGTAAGGTTGAGATTGATAGTTTTGCTGATCATGAATGCTCAGAATCATGCTATAGACATCAATCTCATTTCTCACCATGAAGGGGTAGGGCATTTATGATAAGGTGGCTCAGAAACATCAGTGGTATTTTGATGTTATGTTTTGTAGAACTGTGTTGCACTACATCTCTTCATAATAATTCTCTTTGCAAGCAAACGCCTCAAAGCTAAATAATGTTGGAACTGTTTTACTTATATTATTTTGTCAATTTGATATGAATAAGCACTGAGCAGGACACCTCTGAGTGAAGCAACATCAGGTTCATATATCGCTTATCCTTAAACTTACCCATTTAGTATTATGTTTCATCTCTAGACGAGTTTCGCGGTCTCCACATAGCAAGCATTCTCACCGCAGGCATTCACCTTATTCATCTGCTGAAAGGTAAGCGCTTAATTGGTTCTTTATTTTTCATTAAATTGTTCCAGGTGATATTTTGGTGTGGATTTTCAGCAATTTATAGATTCAAGTTGTTATCTATTCAAACTTGCTGTAGCTGATTTCTGGGAAATGGGTTAGTACAACAGGGCCAAAAAAGAGGAGATATCAAGGATTTCCAGGATAAAAAGGGTGAACCTTTAGGTGTCATGAAAAATTGTGTTTTGGATTTTGTAAGATACCTTGATTAGATCGTAAATTTGCATAGTTTGCCATAGTGTCTTGTGTTGTGTCAACTTAAGAATTTTGAAAATAATTTCACCTGGAACTTCTTTGAATTCTAACTGGAGAAATTAGAACAATTCAAGCCTCCATGAGGTTATCTAGTCCATAACTTTCTGAATTGTATTTTGTCGTTGAGTGCAATGGCAGGGTTGGCATTCCATCCGTGCTTCATCCTAGACCTTTTCAGGAATGCGGACCTGTGTTAATCTGGAGCCCTGTGTGTGCTACAGCACCTGCACTGTAATCACACTCCATTTGTTAAACTATTTCTAATCATCGCAGGAAGAAGCGGTCCAGATCTAGAACTCCGGTCAAGAGGAGGTAGAAGAAAGTAGGTGGTTTTGTTTGTTTCAACTAGGGTTTCTTGCCCTTTGTCCTTCCGATGAAGAAACAGCATTTGAATGCCCACGAAACAATGATGCTGGATCGAGCTTCCAACAAAGAAGATGACTCGACGACCCACGTGATGGATGTTGTTCGAAGGATGATGCATGGTGCCCAGCGGAAGATATGTCCAGTTTGCCAATATTAGGATATGTAATGTTCTGTACAAGCAGCGGACTTCATAATTTGTAGCTCTAGCATCCCTTTTAACTACTTTATTACTTGTATTTTCTCTTGGGGTCATGTAGTACTAGTATGCAAGGAGACTGGCCGAGTTTCGTCGGGACATGCTGCGATGTAATTTTGTATTGTTATATGTGCTCATCGCCTATCCCTGAATCATAATTAGGTCTGGAAAATGTGTTGCAGGCCTCCACATGTAATTTGTACTTCCTCCGTTCCTAAATATAAATCTTTGTAGAGATTTCACTAAGTGGACTATATACGGAGCAAAATGAATGAATCTAAACTTTAAATACATCTATATACATCCGCATGTAGTTCATAGTGAAATCTCTACAAAGACTTATATTTAGAAACGGAACGGAGGGAGTATTGTCGTATGTACATGCTGGAATTTATTCAGCATTCAATTGCAGAAACTAAAGAATCCCATTATATTTTCTCTACCTTGGTTCACTTTTGACGAATTAGAAAGCAGACTGTAAATCAGGAAAAGTGTATTTGATGCAATGTGCTAGACATGCCCGTTGTGGTGGCCTCGAATGGACGAAGGAAAGGCAGATTGGGTGCACCATGATTGTCGTGAATATTTCTACTGAATTACGTTTTGTCCTTGATTACTGGGTGGGTTAGCAGTTGGATGGTAGATGAACGATGCTGATGTGCAACCTGCTGAGTGAATGTTACTTCAGCAAGTGTCTGAGACCACATACAAGCCTAGACATCTCCAACTGCCTCATCACTCATACTTCAGCACCATCTATTCTTATTCCGTGACCATGTGTCTGAGCATGACCACTGTTTGGAGCAGCCTCTGCTCTGCAGCATTCGAAACATTGTTCTACCAAAGTAGAACCTCCGTTCGGAATTACTTGTCGCAGAAATGGATGTATCTAGACGTATTTTAGTTCTAGATACATCCATTTCCGAGACAAGTAATTCCGAGCGGAGGGAGTAGTCATCAGGACAGTCACCTGTTTGTGCAGTCAAATTTTCCTGCCACAGAAATCAGTACGTGCTACAGACGTGAACTTTCCTATAGATATACTCCCTCCGTTTCAAATTACTCGTCGCAGAAATGGATGTATCTAGAACTAAAATACATCTAGATACATCCGTACCTGCGACAAGTAATTCGGAACGGAGGGAGTAGATACAAATGGATAATCCGTATACCGGGATGCAACGCTCGAAGCATTCAATTCAGTAATTTACGGCAACCAGCGATACCGCCGGGCCCTCAGCCGGCCGACGAGCTCCCCGCAATCCACCTCCCTGAGGCGCAGCAGCAGGTGCAGCACGACGCCCGCGATGAACCCCAGCGCGGCGCTGGAGCCGGTGAGCGACACGCCTGCGCAGACCAGCATCACGAACGACTCCTCCTTGCTCCCCATGTCGCGCGACGCCATGGCCAGCTCCACGCCCGAGAAGAGCAGCATCACGCCCAGGATGCCGATGGGGAACTCCCCCAGGATCGTCACGAACGAGTTGCCGAACACCAGCCCCAGCGCCAGCTTGCCCATGGCCAGGAACACCACGGACGCGCCGCTCCGGCCGCCGAACCGGTACTGCCCCGCCAGCCCGCCCGCGCCGTGGCAGCACGGCATGGCGCCGAACCAGCACCCCACCAGGTTCATGAGCCCCACGCTGACGGACACCCTCGCCGGCGACAGCTCCGCCTGCTCCGGGAACAGGTCCGACGACAGCTTGCACACGGCGATCACCGAGTTGAGCACGGAGAGCGGGAGCTGCGGCACGGCCGCCTGCCAGAACCCGATCTTGAAATCCTCCCATGTTATCTTCACCAGCCCCAGCGGCGCCGGCCCGAAGCGGAGGCCGCGGAAGATGGACGGGTCACGCACGAAGCAGAGCACCAGCCCCAGCGCGAACACGATCAGCGCCGCCGGGACGCGGCCGCAGGAGCGACGGCGTGTGGCGGCGCGGCCGTCGGCTCCGTTGATGGCTGAATCGTCGTCGTCCCCGGCGCCGGTGGCGAGGAGGATGAAGAGCAGCGCGGCGAGCGCGAGCAGCAGGCCGTCGAGGCCGAGCAGGGGGCGCTCCACGGAGGTGGAGGCGGAGGAGGAGCGGGAGAAGTCCTGGTCGTAGCGGATGTACTTGACGGCGGTGAAGGCGAAGGAGAGGCCCTGGGAGAGCTGCACGCCGCGGACGACGGGGAGCGGGAGGACGCGGTAGAGGCGGGTCATGAGCCCCGTGGCGCCGAGGAAGAGGAGGATGGCGGCGACGGCGATGCCGGCGCCCATGATCTGCGGGACGGTGAGGTGCGCGGAGGAGAGCGCGACGGCGGCGATGGACTTCATGGGCTGCACGGGCATGGGGATCCCGAAGAGGACGCCGCTGGCGAAGTTGTAGAGCGCGGTGAAGATGAGCGTGGTGCCGAGGTCGAGGTGGGAGGCCAGCGACAGCGCCAGCACGATGGGGATGTAGGTGCCCAGGTCCCCCACCGCGCCGCCCAGCTCCGACCAGACGGACGTCTTGAGCCGGATGGACGGTGGGAGGAACCGCCGCCGGTGCGGCGGCTCGCCCGGGAGCAGCGGGTCGCCGGCGGAGGATGCCATGGCTGCCTGCACGACTGCTGCAGAGTACTGGAGTATTGCTGTGGGTGGGGGCTGAGTATAGAAATGGGCAGGTGGCGTGCGAGATTTGCAGTGATTATAGATGGTGATGCCATCCGGATTCCGATTGTTGTTTGGCGCGACGGCGACGTGGGTGGTGTATATATACTCAGTGGACGCTTCCTGTTTCTATATGCAGCAGGAGCAAGAGTTCCACACTTCCAATAACTTAAATGTATTTTAAATTTTGTAAATGTTCTTTAAGTTTTTTAAGGGTATATACTACTCTTTCCGTCCTATAATATAAGAGCGTTTTTGACACTACATTACTAATGTAAAAAACATTATTATATTATGAGACAAAAGAAGTACGTACTTACATGCAAAATATATATATACTACTTAATATATTTAGATGTATTTTTAATTTTAAATACATTCATTTTTATATATTTTCGTAACAAATAATTTCGGAAGAAGGGAGTAGTATTTGACCTTTGACAAAAAACAAAGCATAAGCGCAGCATGAATAAAATCGGGGCCAGCAGGGTATGCTGGTTTGACCTTTGGGGCGATGTAGGGACGAAACAAACTCAGATTCTCTAGTGGAAAAAATATCCGAAATATTGAGGCGAGAACATGAACGAAAATAGACGGCCTATATGCTGGTGCTCCCGGGGTCGATATGAGAATATCGTTTCGTTGCACGTATGCGCAAGGACTTTTGAAGTTGCGTGGCAAACTGCACATCCAAGGATAACGATTCTGCGTCGACGTGGACGTCAGGACAGGGTCAATTGTCTGTTGGGAGTGACCAGGGGACTGCGTGACACTTGTTTGTTGGGCGACGGGATTGTTTGCGTCCGCATCGATGTGGGATTCCTTCCTGCAAAAGTAACAGAAATTGGCACTATATACGCACACGGGCAACAATTCATTTTCTTTCCAAAAAAAAAACTTCCAATCCATTCAAACAAAGAACACACATATACAAATTTACATCCGTATTCATAGACCACCTAACGACGACTACAAACAGTGGAGCAACCCGGAGGCGTGCTCCTCACCGGAGTAGATCCGAAGTTGTTGTAGTAGACAGTCAGAAGGTCGTTTCTACTAAGGCCTCATAGGACCAGCGCATCAGAACACAAATCGTGGCCGACGAAAAGAAGTATAGATAAAAAGAATCCAACCTGTCAGCGCACGAACGAAGATGAACAAAGACTAGATCCAAAACAAATCCACTTGTTTGATCTCACGTGTGACACTATCTAAGATATTTGTGACTCCCTCGAAGGAAAACAAATCTATGATATTTGTGACAGCATCCAAAGTTGATTCTCAGTGTGTCACACACATGTACGTACGTGCAAAGCAGGGTCGAGCCGGCAAAATTCGAACCCATTGCCAAACTTTAAAATGGGCATATCTCATTAAAAAATAAAATTATATTAAATAGAACTATAATAATATGTAGATAATGATATCTTGCATATTAAAGTAAAATAAATTACATAAATAGAACTAAAATAATATATAGATAATAATACCTTACATATAGCAATGTAATATATGTAAAGTATAACTATAATAATACCTATTCAACATGTGGTTGCATAGTCTTCATCTTCTTTTTTTTCGCGAATATGCAAAGTTTGCGTATCTTTTTCTTGATAGAAGACCAATAATTTTTTTTGAGCGTAAATAGAAGACCAATAATCAGTACAAGG
>NC_057799.1:595741295-595758211 GCF_018294505.1 Triticum aestivum
CTAGATCTCAGTCGGTTTTTTTTTAAATCGAGAGTCTTTTTTTTTTTGAGAAATGAAATCAAAATCGAGAGTCTCAGTCGGCTTAGTCGGATGAGGCCACCTGTTTACTTTTTTTTTTGTTTATGTCCAGCCCATATCCCCGTCGTTGCCTCTTGTGGCTTTCTGGGCTGGCCCTTCTTTTGTCTTTGCTTTGTGCGTTTTCTGAGTAGTGCCGGGTCAGATATTTTGGGCAGTTTTTCTGTTTGGCGCTGCTGCTCGTTGATTATGTAAGCTTTAGCTATTGTTAGAGCATTTTCACTGAAATTTTTAGCTATTGTTCGAATATATTAGCTGTGTGGTGCACCGGCCAGCTATATTAGTTGTTGTTCCTATAATTTTCTTAACATGCTATTTCTTTCGTTTTGTCCGGATTTCTTTTTCATTTTTATTTACATTTTCATATTTTGTTTCTAAAAATTCCAAGCATTAGTCAATTTTTTTATAAAATGTGTTTGTGCATTTTCATAAATACTCGTCGTGTATTTGAAAAATATCTAACATGCCATTAGAAAATGTTCAATATTATTTACAAATATTCATCATGCTATTAGAAAAATGTTCAATGTTAATTAGCGATGGTTTTTAGCTTGCATTTTCTTTATTGCATTGGGTTGAGTTGGGCATTGTTTTACTCGTCTGTTTGTAATTTCTCTATCATCCACAAATTGAAAAATGGTACTAACAAAAATAAGGGAGCTCATCATATGCTGTTTCACATGCGATGCGGACGTGCAACTAGGTTGGTGTGGCATGTTTAAAAAAAAATCCAAACGTCTCTTTTCAGAGAAAAAAAGCACCAAAAATTAAAATATTAAATATAAAATAAATAAACTAATAATAGGATGTGGATATGGCTGAGAGCCCTCACAGCCCAGGCACAACGACGCAATTATCAGGGGCGCGCTCTACCACTGAGCTAATAGCCCGTCGCGCGGGCCTCCCAAAGGGAGGCCTGCTACGCCAAAAGCGAGAAAAACTCCACGGTCGATTGAGACTTAAAAATAGCTCTCAGTCAGCTGGCATCATGGCGGCATGCAGTTGTAGCCTGAGGCGACACTTTCAGTTGCAGGTCTAGTGGCAGGCATGCAATTGTCCATCTCCCGACAAAATACCACGGAGTTGCAGTCGTGGGCGACACATGCAGTTGCATGCCAAGTGTCAGACATGCAACTTCCCCCTCCCGACAAAACACCACAAAGTTGCAGTCGCGTTGAAGACATGCAGTTGCAGTGTGGGGCAACACTTGCAATTGCATGCCTAGTGTCGGGCATGCAACTACCCCCTCCTCTTCTCTCCAACAAAAACACAAAGGACAGTTGCAGTTCGGAGGGAGGCGTGCAATTGCAGTCGAGGGAAACACATGGAGTTGCAAGCCTAGTGCTGGACATACAACTGCCCCCCTCGCGCCGCCCATCGACTAAACAAAAGGTTGGTTGCAGTTGGGTGTGTGAACATGCGGTTGCAGTCGAGGGAAACATTTGAGTTACAAGCCTAGTGTCTGGCATGCAACTGCCCCTCTCTCCCTCCGCCCTCAAACAAAAAAGCAAGGCCAATTGCAGTCAGGACGGAGGCATGAAATTGCATTTGAGGGCGATACTTGCAGGTGCAGTCATGTTGGGAGACATGAAGTTGCAGTCGGGTGACACTTGCAGTTGCATGCCTAGTGTTGGACATGCAATTGCCCACCTCTCTCGCCGCTTATTTGCAAAAAAGGGGTCAGTTGCAGTCGAGTGTGTAGGCATGCAGTTGCAGTCGAGGGCGAGGCTTGCAGTTGCAAGCCTAGTGCCGGACATCTAACTACCCGCCTCTGCCGCCGCCCACCATAATAAAAGGTTTGTTGCGGTCGGGGTGTATGGACATGAAGTTGCACTCGAGTGCGACACTTGCAGTTGCAAGCCCATTGTCGGACAACATGCAATTGCCCTCTTCTCCCACCGCCCTGCGACAAAAACACCAGGCTAGTTGCAGTCGAGAGGGAGACATTCACACTGGTACAACGAGGTGCTATACAAACGGTTTTTAACCCCATTTCGCGATGGTGTTTTGAACCGTCGCCAAGTGAGTGACTGCGATAGGGGTGGTCCTTCCCACACGACCCAGAAACCGTCGGTGATAGGGAGCCTTGATGCATACCGTATTCCCTATAAAATTGTTTCTGATATCTCGAATATCCCAAACGCCTCATCCTTGCTACTCGTTTGTGCTCGCATTGCCATCGCAATCGGAGTTCTGTGGTTTTACCTAAAACCAGACGCAGTCCAGGCACATTCCAGGCACGTACCAAACTAGCTCTACGTTTACGGTGCCTGGCACATCACAAACAGTTCATGAGTGTAAACCGTGTACGATAGGTCGACAATCACACACATTTAGTTTTCCCGCGCCGTTTGTGATATTGTCTGACATCACACACTTTGCAAACGGCAACTGTGTGTATAGTTACACACGTTTTCTCTCCATGAACCGTGTCGGCTAATGATGTATATCGCACACGTTGTGCTTTATAGACCGTGCGTGCCGTAATGACATGCAGACCATAATTTCACCCTAATTTAATTGCTGCTATTTAAAGTTGTACCTAATTTGAATTTGAAAGTAAGCTATAGCTTTATTCATATCCATTAGGTTCAAACAACCAATGCATTATTCGATTCACAGATACATATGTTCAAGAATTACATAAGCACCAAATAAAGAATGATGAACCTGGGTTGTATACTTGTACTATTACAGATGGTAAAAAAGAGGTGAGAGACATTCTGGTTGCTGAACAAGGTGAAGCGGAATGGCCCTATTGTGCTCTCCTTATGCAGAAGGCACGCACGACTCTAGTCCAACCCCTTGGGATGGCCGACCGCCAATCATGTAGTTTGAGAGGTAATCTTGAGTAAACTGCTTCAGGATCCACTGCAAAGGAAAAAGATTCAGACATTGTCATCTAACACTACTCATTACAGGCAGTAAAAAGAAGGCTACAGAGTTCTTACTTACCATCCCGCAGTTCACTATTGTCTTGCATAAAGTGTAAACAAATAGTTCGATTGACATCTTTTGAACCATTTAAAAAAATCTTTATCAGTTTCCTCACTTGATGCTGGTTCATGAATATCTCATTGCCCCATACGTAGAAAGGGTCAAAGCGTGGATCTTTGGCAATGACATATTGAAGGAAATATGCCCTAGAGGCAATAATAAAGTTGTTATTTTATATTTCCTTATATCATGATAAATGTTTATTATTCATGCTAGAATTGTATTAACCGGAAACTTGATACATGTGTGGATACATAGACAAAACACCGTGTCCCTAGTAAGCTTCTACTAGACTAGCTCGTTAAATCAAAGATGGTTAAGTTTCCTAACCATAGACATGTGTTGTCATTTGATGAACGGGATCACATCATTAGGAGAATAATGTGATGGACAATACCCATCCGTTAGCTTAGCATAATGATCGTTAAGTTTTATTGCTATTGCTTTCTTCATGACTTATACATATTCCTTTGACTATGATATTATGCAACTCCCGAATACCGGAGGAATAACTTGTGTGCTATCAAACGTCACAAAGTAACTGGGTGATTATAAAGATGCTCTACAGGTATCTCCGAAGGTGTTTGTTGGGTTGGCATAGATCGAGATTAGGATTTGTCACTCCAAGTATCGGAGAGGTATCTCTGGGCCCTCTCGGTAATGCACATCATAATAAGCCTTGCAAGCAATGCGACTAATGAGTTAGTTGCGGGATGATGCATTACAGAACGAGTAAAGAGACTTGCCGGTAACGAGATTGAACTAGGTATGAGGATACCGACGATCGAATCTTGGGCAAGTAACATACTGATGTCGCTTGAAGCTACGTCAGTATTTCCCCAAAGAGCAAGGGATGATGCAGCACAGTGGCGGTAGGTATTTCCCTCAGATATGAAACCAAGGTTATCGAACCAGTAGGAGAACCAAGCAACACAATGTAAACAACCCCTGCACACAGATAACAAATCCTCGCAACCCGACGTGTAAAAGGGGTTGTCAATCCCTTCTGGGTACGGCGCCTCAAGATAGGCAAAACAGACGTGAGATAAATTGTAGTAGATTGATAGATCAAACACCAAATAAAATAAATAAGAATGAATTGCAGCAAGGTATTTTTGTATTTTTGGTTTAATAGATCTAAAAATAAATGCAAAAGAAAAGTAGATCGCAAAGGCAAATATATGAGAAAGAGACCCGGGGCCGTAGGTTTCACTAGTGGCTTCTCTCGAGGAAAATAGCAAACGGTGGGTGAACAAATTACTGTTGGGCAATTGATAGAACTTCAAATAATCATGACGATATCCAGGCAATGATCATTACATAGGCATCACGTCCAAGATTAGTAGACCGACTCCGGCCTGCATCTACTACTATTACTCCACACATCGACCGCTATCCAGCATGCATCTAGTGTATTAAGTTCATGAAAAAACGGAGTAATGCTATAAGAACGATGACATGATGTAGACAAGATCTATCTATGTAGAGATAGACCCCATCATTTTATCCTTAGTAGCAACGACACATACGTTTCGGTTCCCCTTCTGTTACTGGGATCTAGCACCGTAAGACACTACAAAAAAAATACACTTCCGTGATGATACATGTTTGTCACAGTAGGTCACGTTTTCTGTCATGCATGTACATCCATGAAAAATTTATGACAGAATCAAGATAATCATACCTGTGCTGTCGTAGAAGTGTTCCATGACATTACAAAAATTATCATCACGGAAGTGTCCACTTCTATGACAATAAATCGCGCGTCACAGAAGTGCTTTCGTCAAGGGTGACCGACACATGGCATCCACTGTAACGGAACGCCGTTAAGCTATCGGGTCCGGTTTTGGATCCGATAACCCGTTAACAGCCCGGACCAATGGGGATTTTCCACGTGTAAAATTTTGATTGGCTGATGGAAACACATGTCAGCTCCGCGTTGGCACAGGTGTCACTCATCCAATGGGCGAGATGCGCCTATGATATGCTGACACGTGGACCGACCCAAAAGTGGCCCATAAAGTTTAAATGGGCTGGCCCAACTAAAGGCCCACAAGATTTTGCGGTCCATAATGGGCCACCAGCAAAAGGCCCACAAGATTTTTCGTATCATAATGGGCCGGCCCAGCTAAAGGCCCACGAGATTTTGCGGGCCATAATGGTCCGGCCCAGCTAAAGGCCCGGGAGATTTTGCGGACCATAATGGGCCGGCCCAGATAAAGGCCCAACATTCTCAGTTAAGGCCCGTACGGCTAGTGTCAAATCGGCCCATCAACGGCCTGTCCTAAACTTGTCATCATCGCGGCCCATGATCACTTCTGGCCCGTTAACAGTCCGCTAAGTATATGGGCTTACGGCCCGATGTATTTCCGGCGTGTTAAAGGTCCTGCTTCATTTGGGCCCATTTACAGGCCATTGAAACTTTCGGCCATAAACGACCGTGAAGGATTTGGGTCATATTCGGCCATGTCTGACATTCGGCCTGTTAGCGGCCCACTATAGATTTGGGCCACTTTCGGCCTGTTGTGATTTTCGGCCTGTTAACGTCGGACGAAATCCATGGGCCATATGTGGCCCGACGTCACATCGGGCCCATTAACGGCCCATATAAAAATGACGATAATCTAGCCCGACCGAACTTCCGGCCTGTTAAAGGCCCGTGTATTAAGTCGGCGCATTTACGACCCGTCCGAATTTCGGCCTGTGAAAGATCCGCATCGTAAATGGGCCCAATCTCACTTTCGGTCTTTTAAAGGCCCATGTTTTTTATGGGCTCGAGATATTTACACCTGTAAACGGCCTATTGTTACTGAGGGGCCAAATTATGTTTAGGCCTGTTAAAGGCCCACTATGGGCACAGGCCTACCAGAAAAATATGAAATCTTATGCTGATTTAGGCCCAGATATGTTTAGTGGGCTACATGCAAATTTCGGCCCATAATCATTTTTAGCCCAATTGGAATGGGCCCGACGAATGTTGGCATGTTGGGCTCCTACGAAGCTTTCGGCCGAATACATTACTAGATAAACCTACACTATACAAAAATAGCGTTGTAATTATTGCAGCCTTTGGCAGCAGCATAAATGCTGTATCACAACAAAAGGCCTGTTGGCATAAAGTTTACAGTCCTTGCAGATAAAAGCACCATCAGATGTATAGAAGCACAGATCATTTGACCTGAGTGCTAATGTTTCAGGCTGTAGAATCTGATGGAGCAGCACGATCTTCACCTTTTTTCCGCCATTGCTCTTGAACAACGAAGCGAATGTCTGATAGTCTGGTTTCAAAACCATTCATATCTTGATGACATTTGTCAACCACTATTCTTGTTTCCAAAACGACGTCCATTAGGGATTGGACTTGTGTCTGGAGCACAGATATATCACTCTGTCTAGCAGGAAGATTTTGTTCAGTAGGCGATTTGGACGAGGTTACCTTGACAACCAACCCAGAATTACGCATGAAGGTGCTTTTTGCACTGTTAGTGGAGAGATACCGACGCACTGCAACAAGATGTGACATTGTGCCTGTGGTAGCCTCGTCACCTTCAGGTGGTTGTGGCTGTTCAATCATTTTTTCCATAGCTTCCTGAAAGTTTGAACTTGTAGATTAGTGTACCAGATAAGTTACTAATGAGACAAAAACAAACAAAGTAGGTTACACTTTTATACATAACTTATTTTGGTGAACTACTGTAATACATTAGCATGTATTGTAGTGCCAACTACATAATAAAATCACTTTCGGAACATATGTCCATGTAGCATGCCTACTGTATTGTCTATTTCCTCACATTCGTTGACATCTAAGGATAAAGAGACATGGTTTAAAGTAGGATGAACATAGTATGACATCATTCATATCATGGGCAAACAGATATAAAACAAACATGCTATTTTATCATTGTGTACGCACGCGAACATAACAACTAGAATACAGATCAAGACCAAAAGAATATCCTTCATCTCTTTTAAACCATGTAAGGTGAAATGATACGTTAAGACAACCGTGTATAAAAGTGAACAGAGTAACTGACATTGGCTGCAAACCAAGTAGTTAAATGAACACATCACAGTACCAATCAGTTCAAAGGCAGGATGAGTAAGGACTTACAACAGCGGCTTGAACTGGTGTGCTCATGCCCTTCATCTTGCTGGTGTGGCAATCCTTGAAGATTTGCACTGCATTCGGTTCAGGTTCTTTTTGGTCCGGACAGGCTTTCCTCTGTATTTGGAACAAGTCAATATAGATACGATAATATGGCACAGAAAAAAGAAGGAAGTAGCAGCTATTTACAAGAGCCTCGCAGTGTGCAATATAGCTACGAGATCCTCTTGTCTGTTGGAATTTCACTTTAGAATGGTTGGTCTTGTTCTTCAAACAGTTAGCCTAGAAGAAGATACACTTGTAAGGCACATACATAAATACAAGTTCAATATGTGGTCTGATCAAATACATATAGCCTACCTGATACTTTGGATCAGACCAGTGTTTAACGAGGGCTGTCTAGTCTTCATCTGTAATATATTCCACTGGAGATGTTTGGGCGATTTCATTGTTAGCCTTGCCTTCAAAGTGAGATTTTCTAAGGTGGTACCGATACTGTCGCAGAGCAGACTGAAAAACATGAGTGCATGCTTGTTTAGTTGCATCATCTTTCGGATCCAACTTGAACCTCATCTGTTGAAAAAAGAATGTGAGTCTTATTAGGAGGAAGCTAGAAAGTATGGGACAGAGCAAGACAATATTACTAATTGCGATGAATAACATTACTTATGATAAATGGTCAAGGAAGGTGTTAAACTAGGTATTGTCTTTCTCATTCCTGTACTGGATCCACGTTGGGAGGATACGTGCATGACACCTAACGGCAACGGCTGCCTCTGATACTAACTTGGCTGACTCTGTAGCATCACGTGGCCTTTTTAAACCTGCCTCAAAATGGATCTCCATTCTTCCTCCTTTAGATTTTGTTAATCTGTCAAGAATTATCCCCGATGTCTATTTCCGCTTGCGTCGTGGTGCTAGTTCAACAACGAATATGAAAAGTGTTAGTGTACATCAAACTGTGAGAGTACATATAAAGGAGCATGCAACTGCAACTTGACTCGGTCAGGTACCTTCTTGGTGTTGATGCTCATGAGGTTCATCTGATCTTGCCAAGTCCTGTTGTGTCAGCAGTGCTTTGGAAGTAGTGTTAGGTGTGAAGGCAGCTTGGGAACTGGCCAGTTCCGGAGCAAACGAACGAGTAACTCGTTGAGATGTTGGTACAGTTGAAGCGGATGCTGCAGCTGGTGGAGCAGGTGATACTGTGTTTGTAGATTTAGCTGGTGGACTTGGACCTTCTACTGCACTATAGGTACCAGCAGAATCTGGACGGCCGATCCTTTTCCGTTTCACCCGACGAGTAACACCACTCCCTACTATATTATTTTCCTTGCTCTTTTTTGACTTTGCCATGTCAAGCCGTACCCACAACACAAAAGAATAAAATCGCCCTTCAGAACTCATTGATGCATGATACATACAAGCAATACTTTGATGTAAGACAACAGTATGAGGATGGAATATGTAAGGAAAACAGGACGGCATGACATATTCACAGCTACGATGTGTAAACTAAGCAGAAGGATTTTCAAGAAAATAAAAGTGATGCAAGCTAGAAACCATATGAAAGATGCAACCAATATTACTCTGCCAAGTTAAAAGTGTCTTGTCATAAGTGTCAGTTCGAAAAATTAGAAGCGGTACAACGTAGAAATCAATGCAAGATGCAACCACTATCAAACTGCCATGTTAAAAGTGTCCAATCATGAGTGACTGATGCGGGATACACAACAGCAGTACTTTGATGTAAGAACATGGTATGATAGATAGATGCAGTGTATTCTAGACACAGAACGCCATGTCATATGCACATGTATAACGTATGAACTCAGCAGGTGCAATTTAATCAAAATAGAAGAAATACAGGCTAGACAACATATGCAACATGAAACCAATTATCACACTGTCAACTTAGAGCAAGCACCTGCGATGGAGTACGGGAGATGAACTCATCATGTAGATTTGGGACTTCAACTTCATTAGCAGTAGCAGTGGCAAATCTAGAGTCTCTGTTTGCGTCGGTGCGGAGGACCACCAACATCCCCTAACTTACTCTTTTCCTTCCTATTTTCTGATATTGCCTTATGAAGTCAAAACCACAAGAAGATGAATAAAATTAGCTCTGCATAACTGGTTGATGCATGATACAGACGAACACTACTTTGATGTAAGGCAAGCGCAGGATAGGAGGATGGAATATATACAAAAAAAGACAGCGTTTCATATTCACACGTACGATAGGAGGATGGAATATGTATGAAAAAACAGTAAGCGGAAGGCATTTCAACAAAATTAGAAGAAATGAAAGCTAGGCACCATATGAACATGCAACCAATATCACTCTATCAGGTAAAAAGTGTCTCGTCGTAAGTGCCATTTCAAGAAATTAGAAGCAGTACAAGCTAGAAGACAATGCAAGATGCAACCTACATCACAGTCCCAAATTAAATGTGTCTTATGGGTAAGTGATCGTTGCAGGTATAAGTTGTAATCTACGCAGATGCAATTCAACATAATCAGAAGCAATACAAACTACACATCATACGGAAAACGCAACCACATATAACAGTTCCAAGTTAGAGCAAGCACCTGTGATGGTGGAGTAGGGGAGATGTGCTCATCATGTACACGTATGTTCTAGAAACAGGAACACGTGTCATATTCACAGGCATTATGTGTAAAGTAAGCAGATGCAATTCAACAAAGTTAGAAGCAATACAAGCTAGACATCATACGCAACATGCAACCACATATAATAGTGCCAAGTTAGAGCAAGCACCTGTGATGGTGGAGTAGGGGAGATGTGCTCATCATCTACATAGCTACATTGACTGTCTAGCCTTGCGTTGTCTTGCGAATCTTGTTGGGAGGATGGCGGAGTAGAATCTGTAGAGAACCTCCGTTTCAGTTGCTCGGAAGGACCACCATCATCCAATGCCTTGCCAATTTCCTTCAGCTTTATTGATTTTGCATTGTGAGGTCAAACCGACAAGAAAAAGGAATATAATTCGCTCTTCAGAACTCATTCATGCATGATACTGACGAACACTACTCTGATGAAAGGCAAAGTCATGATACGAGGATGGAATATGTACGAAAAAATGGACGGCTTGACATATTCACACCTATGATGTGGTAACTAAGCAGAAGGCACTTCAACAAATTAGAAGCACTGCAAACTAGACACCATATGAAAGGTGCAATCAATATCACTCTTCCAAGTTAAAACTGTCTCGTCATAGGTGGCGTTCATCAAACTAGAAGCAATACATGCTAGAAATCATATTCAAGACGCAAACCAATATCACACTGCCAACTTAAAGGTGTTCCATCATAAGTGACTGATGCAGGATACACAAGAAGAGTAGTTTCATGTAAGAACATGGTGTGATAGACAGATATAGTATGTACCAAAAACAGGAAAGCGTGTCATATTCACACGTATCATGTGTAAGCTAAGCAGATGTAGGTTACACTAATTAGGAGCAATACAAGCTAAATGCCATATGCAACATGCAACCAGATATCACACTGCCAAGTTAGAGCAAGCACCTTCGATGGTGGAGTAGGGGAGCGGAGACTTGGACCTTGTAATGCACTATCAGTACAAGGAGAATCGGTACAGATGCTCCGTTTACGTTGCTGCAGAGGACCACCATCATCGCCTTCCTTACTCTTTTCCTTCCTCTTTCTTGATTTTGCCTTGTCAAGTCAAACCCACAAGAAAAAGGAATAAAATTTGCTCTTCAGAACTCATTGATGCATGATACTGACGAACACTACTTTCATGTAAGGCAGCCACATGATAGGAGGATGGAATATGTATGAAAAACAGGACGGCGTGACACATTGACATGTATGATGTATAAAGTGTAAACTAAGCACAAGGTGCTTGAACTTGTTAGAATCAATGCAAGCTAGAAACCATATGAAAGATGAAACCAATATCACTCTGCTAAATTAAAAGGGTGCCCTAACAAATGTATTTGACCAAATTAGAAGCAATACATGGCAACAGGCTAGAAATAATATGCAATATGCAACGAATAAAGGTGAGTCATCGTAAGTGATTGATGCAGGATACAGAAGAGAGGTAGTTTCATGTAAGAACAAGGTTAACACATAGATGTAGTGTGTACCAAAAATAGGAAGGCATGTCATATTCACAGGTATAATGTGTAAACTAAGCAGATGCAATTTACCCTAATTAGAAGCATTACAAGCTAGACACCGTATGCAACATGCAACCACATATCACACTGCAAAGTTAGAGCAAGCACCTGTGATGGTGGTGTGGGGGAATTGCGGTCATCAACTAGAGAGCTACGTTGACCATCTTCATTTAGCCTTGCTGTTTCTTGAGAATCATGTGGGGAGGATGACACTGCACTCTTTAAACGAGTATGGCGTCTCACAGTAACCCACCCGGGTGACTGTCTCATCATAAGTGATTGACGAGGGATACAAAAGAGCATTAGTTTGATGTACGAACATGGTTAATAGACATATGTAGTATGTATCAAAAACAGGAAGGCATGTCACTATCAAAGGTATAATGTGTAAAGTAAGTAGATGCAATTTAACCAAATTGGAAGCAATACAAGCTAGACGCCATATGCAACATGCAACCACATTTGACAGCGCGAAGTTAAAGCAAGCACCTGGGATGGTTGTGTGTGGCAATTGAGATCATCAACTGCAGAGCTACGTTTACTGTCTCCAACTGCTGACACTGCATCCTTTAGAGCGCTGAAACGCTTAGTGCTTATCTTCGAATTACACTGGAGCGACTTCTGTCTTTTCTTTTTAGCATTCATCAACACCGCGTCAGAGTCTGAAATACCCATGCATAAAAAAACAATAGTGTGAGTATGGGTGAAGTGTGTGCACAATTAGTATAGTGTAAAGGTAGCAGATAGCAAGTCGGTGAGAAATAAATGACGGGAGACATATGATAGCTCTACAACATGCATGGCACACTAAATTACTATAGGATTCTATGAAAATAACATTCGACTGAAAACAAATAGGTCAGTCCATTTTTTCTGCACCGTCCGATGTACAAAGAACGGGCAGATCGCCTTCATCTACCTCCAGCCAGTCAGTGTTGACGATCTTCCTCGAAACGGCAGCGACCACCGGCCCAGTCCCCTGCCTGCGCCCTCCCCTCGACCTCACCGCACCGCCGTGCTTGGCACCGCCCCCGGCAATCCATTCAAGCCCCGCCGACCTCCAGATCGGGCGCAAGCAGCTCCTGCGCCCCACACCCCTATGATAGACACCGATGCGCCGCTTCCCCAGCGAACAGGCGGACTAGGTGCTCCGCGCGCCTAAGCGGGTGCTACTTCTTTTAATTGTGGTTCGACTGACCCTGAATTGAAATCCAGGCGGGCTACTGACCTCTAGCAAAGGTGAAATAGTAAAGGGAGGAAACCTTGTGCATTTAGTATCACGAAGAAGATGCAGTAAGAAGTGCTCAACTAGTTTCTTTCGTGGGATGAATATGGTGTGAGCAGAGACGTAAGGTTTGCACGAATAAGGGAAGAGGAGTACCTCTTTCTGCTGGCAGTGCTGTGTCCTTCTTTTGTTTTTCCAATGATCTTCTTGTGGTTCGCTGGAAACGAGAAGTTGTGGAGGACGGTGCAACCTTGGACGAACCCATGGCCAAGTTGTTGAGTGTGGTGCGGTGGCCGTCTGTCGGCGGCGGGGAAGCAGATCCGAGGCGGCGAACGACGGCGTAGCGGGAACAGCTCCGGTGCGGTGGACGGTTGCGACAGTGGAGCGACAACAGTGAGGCGCAGGTGTGGTCGGAGTAGTTCTGGTATGGTGCACGTCGGCGTCGGCTTCTTGGAGGCAGCTCTACATCGGCTTCAGCTGCTAAGTCCTTGAGGGCGTTGCGGTCGTGGTTGCATTGGACGACAACATCGGGGTACCGGCTCCGGCGTGATGGAGGAGGGCGGCGGTGGATTGTGTGCTATGGGGTGGAGGACGGAGGAGGCTGGGGTTTCGCGGCTGGTGGAGAGGGCGTTTGGCGCCCACGGAGTATGAATGGGGAAACGGAGGGAGGCGGGGAACTAAGGGGGAACAATGTTTCGGTTTGGGACATGCTTGTTTGAAATTTGGGGAAAGTTACAAACTTTGCCCCCATCTAAAATTTCGGACATATTGCGGGTTGGGGGTAGGACAGTAATCTCAGGTGTCCCAAATGTGGGCGGGATAGATTTCGGCCGAGCGCATGGGTGTTTAGGCGCCCACGGCGTATGAATGCTTCTCGGAGGCGGTTGAGATTGGCGTCTTGGTGAAGTTACAAACCTACCCCGGTTTAGACCTTTGAACATCGGGCCGATAGGCTACACGGGCTAGAGTCAGGACAGTAATTTCCTACTACCAAACATTAGTCTCGCGCGGTTTCGGGTGACCAGAGGCCTATTTGGCGCTTCGTTCAATATTTGGGAGCAGAAGCATTAACGATTTCGGTTCTCTTGAATTGAACATTCAGGATTTGTCAAACTTCACAAATCTTTACTCTTGAAAATCCTAAAGCTACGATTATTTTGGAATGGAGGTGGTACATTTGAATATACATTGTACACGAGTATATATTAAAAAATATGCAACTTACCTCAGTTCATGCATGGTTCCAGATATAATCTCCTTGGTTGCAAAAAAAAAGTTAGACATGCGTATGAATATATATAGCATGTTCAAACGCACAACAAAGATTGATGCCCCCTTTTACATCTGATTTACAAATGCCATTATCTCGGGTTCAAATAGATGAATGCACTTCCTATGAATTCGAATCTTCGAAACCCCCTTTATGTTGAATTCGACATGTATTCTATTTCGTAGCTAGCAATTTGGAATGTATCCATGCAAGTGACAAATGTATAAAGTGCTTCACACTAACAACATGGAGTGCACTAATTAATGTTTATATGTGAATTGCAAAAGCATCCATTGCCTGTATTTCAAACCGCTCTCACTCTATGGATCGATAATATGAAATAAACACATGCACATGCTAGAATTCAATAGAGTATGGGTGTCTGATAGACCGATTTTCGTCCAGACGCAATTTGCAAAATTCATGATCTCATCCAAAAATAATAATGCCATTTATATTTTAATTTAATGCGTAGAACCGCCTTTTACACGTAGATGCACTATGCCTCGGCCCGTTCTCACAAACGCGCTATATATCTCTCTATCCACCGTATAAGTGCACACACTTTATATGCATCGGCATTTCTCTTCCACACATGCTCACAATCTCTCTCGGGGTGTCGGGGAGTCTCACGCACATGCTCTCTCTGTATCTCTCTCTCTCTCTTTCTGATTACTATGTACCACTCTTTTCACTAATCTCAGTTGGAAAACACTATTTCTCTCACATGCATATATACACACGCACGGTCTCTACTAGCCCTCTATACGCACATATATGTGCCTATGTGTCTCCCGCACACACATTATCTTTAGGCCTCTCTCGCACACATTGCCCCCCCCAGACACACCTCTCTCTTAGTAGTTGGCAGATATGATTCCATCATATCATTCGGTAGGATATCCCTGACTGTTAGGCTGGATGGTAATACGAGGCAAGGTTTTACCCTAGTTCGGACCCTTGCAGTTGAGGAAAAAGCCTACTCCTGGTACTGTATATTAGTGATAGGGGTGTGTACAAAGTACACGTGAATACCAGGCATTGTGCGTGTGTGTATACTATCGACGAACTAGCCCCCAAGCTTCTATAACATAGTGGGGGCCTAGGGTTACAAATCATATATAGTCGGCTTATCACCAGTGGGGATAGAGTCCTCCGCGACTCTGGTAGCTAGCTTCATGTTGTACGCCTTGTCCTCCACATGGGTCTTCGTATAACGCGTCTCGATCCAACCTATGTGGCGCAGTATGGAACCGACCCATGAGTCCTCATGTTGACCCACCACAACTAGAAATGATGTGCCCACCACACCACACACGCAATCGGCCACTAAGAAAATAAGCATATACAATAGTACAATGTTATACATGAAAGTTAATTGCATGGTGCATCCAAAAATATTTGTTCTGCATTGTGAATGTTTATATATTCTCCTAAAATATTAGTCACGGGAAAGAGAAACGAAGGGCATATCTCTCCTTGTCTCCACCGGACATCCCCTCTTTCTACACCACTTTCACGTACGCATACAAACTATCTCTCGGCCCTCTAAAAGTATGCATGCCCACGACACATTCAAGCACGACGGTCACTGTATTTCAAGCTAAAGCACTATACGGTCACTGAAGTTCAGAATATGCTCATTACGGTCACCGTATACATTCTCGTGGTGATCATATGGTATCTAGCTCACGATACGTCTCCGTATTTTCTTGATGACACTGACGGACTTTGCATTTGATGCGTGCTCCGTATTTTGTTGATTGAAGCGAAAGCACGATATGGTCACTGGACTTCAGAATAAGCTCATCACGGTCACCACATACATTTTGTCGTGCTAACCAACATGTGGTTGGATGGTTAGGAGGACAGTGGTTCTCGAGCCCACCAGGGTTAAAGTCCAGGTGCTCGCATTTATCCTGGGTTAATTTCAGTATTTTCCGGTGATGTGCGTTCAGTGGGAGGAGACGTTCCACTCGACTACGAGGCACCTATGGTGACTTCGTAAAATCTCAAGATCATATGCTGGCCCACTCTCTCGAAGGTGCTCATAGGGGTAGGGTCTGCGTGTGTGCGCTTATAGCGGTGAGTGCTTGCGCGTATATATGAGCCCCTGCATCTGTACCGTGTTAAAAAAAAAATACATGTCATGATTATACGGTCACTGGCTCACCCGTACAACTCCATATTTTGTTGATGACACAATCATTTGACCAGTCAAACGTTCCACGTGGCGCAACTAGTGTTGCACCATCGGGGCGCGTAACCGTGGGGCCCACTTGTCAGCCCGTATATGAAAGAACGAAATGGTAGTTTGAGTCTGTATTGTGTTAATAAAATACGGAGTACATTTTAGGGTGATCATACGGTCACTGGCTCACCATACAGCTCCGTAATTTGTTGATGACACGATCAATTGACTAGTCAAACGGTCCACATTCAGCAGCGCACACTACCATAGGGCCCACCCGTCAGCGCGTATATGAAGGACAGAAATGGTAATAAATTAGTGGTCAGTGGGTACTCGAAGTCGTGAGACCTCTGGTTGCACTACAAAAAAAGACACATCCGTGATATTTTGGGCCGAACGAATTTTTTTCTGTCATCCATATGACACTTCTATGACGATAATTGTGACAAAACCCGGTATCATCATAGATGTGGTGGGCTCCTACTTCTATGACAAAAAATCATGACAGAAAATGGGCTTTTCGTCCTGCGCGGGCCAGAGACGCAGCTGCATGACATTCTTTGGGCCGTCCATGACGGAAAAAACCGTGGTAGAAGCGAGGGGGAGGAAAATTTCGGGGAGTTCCCGGTTACGGTGGGAGGTCGGGGGCCGAGCGATGTGCGTTTCTCTCATACACGTACGCACGTGTGTGCGAGGCGTTGGCTCTAACTGACCCCGAGCGAGGCGTTGGGCTCTAACTGAACCCGAGCGATTGCACTGCAGGCTACGCGTTACTGAACCCGAGCGATAGATCGATGGCTGTTAACTGAACTCGATCGAGCGATTCCTTCGCTACTGCTGCTAACTGAAGCCGATCGGTTGGATGAACAGTGAGCGTT
>NC_057799.1:595758826-595767754 GCF_018294505.1 Triticum aestivum
GATCAACAGGACCCCCGTTTCGACCGTAGGAGGTCCGTTTCGTCCGTTTTGCGGTACGCCACACCCCTCCCGATCAACAGGATCCCCGTTTCGACCGTAGGAGGTCCGTTTCCTCCGTTTTGCGGTACGCCACACCCCTCCCGATCAACAGGACCCCGTTCGGAACATAGGAGGTCCGTTTCCTCCGTTTTGCGGTACGCCATGCCTCGTTTCCATCGCCTGTTCCGTCCAAGCCCTCCCGATGAACACGACCACACATTCCGTTCTGACCCAGCCGGTTGGCTCCGACGCGTTCCGTTGCCTCCCGATGAACACGACGCATTCCATTGCCTCCCCATGAACACGACACATTCCGTTGCCTCCCCATGAACACGACGCATTCCGTTGCCTCCCCATGAACACGACGCATTCCGTTGCCTCCCCATGAACACGACGACGACGCTGTTTCTCCGTTCCGACCCAGCCATGTACACGAGCCCTGGCCGTACGTATGCGCGAGTAGGCGTTCGAGACCCCGCCCGTATGTACACATACGTGGACGTATTTTCTTTCTTGCACCCTGGCCGCTGTACGTACGTGTACATGCTACGTGCGCGCCTCTACTACGACACGTGCGCGCCTCTACTACGACACGTGCGCGCCTCTACTACGACACGTGCACGCCTCTACATCGACCAGTATGTACGTACACGTTCGCGACCAGAATGACAACGCTACGTACGCTTCGACCAGGTGGGTCCCGACTGTCAGGCACTTCCTTGCCTGCGAAGATGTAGCTGGTGGGTCCCAGCAGTCAGGGGCGAATCATTTTTTTTGCCCGGACGCACTTCCTTGCGTGCGAAGATGTAGCCGGTGGGTCCCAGCAGTCAGGGGGGCGAATCGTTTTTTTGCCCGGACGCACTTCCTTGCGTGCGAAGGTGTAGCTGGTGGGTCCCAGCAGTCAGGGGGGCGAATCGTTTTTTTGCCCGGACGCACTTCCTTGCGTGCGAAGATGAAGCTGGTGGGTCCCAGTAGTCAGAGGGAAACGTTTTTTCCGCGAAATACAGTGGCCCATCCGGTGGGTCCTAGTTGTCAGGTGGAGGAATCATTATTTTCCGCGTAATAAGGAGGCACTTCCTTGCTGCGGCCGTGGACCCAGCTGTCAGCCTCTCCACGTACAGTCCACGTCCGATGGAAGTCGTTCCTTGACCACGTTGACCAGGCCGCGCCGAGAGCACCACGACGGTGGACGACGGCGAGGCCTAGGAAGGGGACGACGCTGAGCCGGGGAAGACGCGGCAGTGGAAGCCCGCGCGAAGAGGAGTACGAGGGTTCACTGGTTCGGCTGCGGTGTGAGACTGCCGTCACCGCAGGGCCTGGCCAGCGGTGGGAATAGTACGGGGCGGTGAGGCCTCCGCGGCAGCACAGCCGGCCACAGGAGGCAGGAGCATGCAGCACGACCGACGCTGCTTTGGGCGGCTGGAGCAAGAAGACCAGAGGTTGAAGAAGCACTACGGCCGTTGGATGGACATCGTACGGTCACTGGAGCTAGAATCGTTCATATTGACTAAGTTGACAAAGCCCTCCGTCCCCGTCAACTTAGTTGGCCCACAAGTCATCCTCCCACTATGGTGGGTCCCAGCTAGCAGGGGGGGGGTATTCATTTTTTTGTGCGTAATAAGGAGGCACTTCCTTGCGTGTGAAGATATAGCTGGTGGGTCCGACATGTCAGCGAGGGGGAACGTTTTTTTCGCGAAATACAGAGGCCCTTCCGGTGGGTCCCAGCTGTCAGGTGGAGGAATCATTATTTTGCGCGTACAGTCCACGGCCGATGGATGTCGTTCATTGACCACGTTGACCAGGCCGCGCCGAGAGCACCATGGCGGTGGACGACGGCGAGGCCTAGGAAGGGAACGACACGGAGCCGGGGAAGACTCGACAATGGTTGCCCACGCGGTGGGGAGTACGAGGGTTTACTGGTCCGGCTGCCATCGCCGGAAAATAACAGGAGGTGTGGGTGAGTAGAGGAATGGCCTGGCCAGCAATGAAGTAGGGTGGGGCGGTGCGGCCTGTGCGGCAGCATAGCCGGCCACGGGAGGCGGGAGCAGGCAGTCCCACCGGAGCTGGTTTGGGCGGCTGGAGCAAGAAGATCAGATATTGAAGAAGCAGCACGGCCGTTGGATTAACATCCAATGGTCACTGCTGCTAGAATCGTTTGTGGACTAAGTTGACAAAGCCAAAGTACACGTCAACCTAGTAGACCCACAAGTCAGCCTCCAAATCTGTCCCAAACAGCATACAACCCAAAATTTCTAGCCAGATTCAAATTAATTTTAAATCTAAATATACCTTAATTTAAATTCAATGAAATTTTACCCGCACAAAAACAATGAAATTTAAAATATCAAAATCCGAAAGAAAACAATATTTTGGAACTAATTGCCTGTTTGCTGTATTTTTTCATTTTACAGCCCATTTATTATTACTTATAGCCCATTTCTTATTACTTATAGCCCATTTTCTGGGCAAAATGCATCCCTCCTCGTCTTGAAAGATTTTCGGCCCAGCAGGGCGTAGAAAAGCAAGTAGGCCTACGTTGGTTATTCTGCAAAAAACAAAATAGCCGGCTAGTCATTTTCAGAAAGGAAAAAACAAACTGGGCTGGTCATGTGCTAAACATATGAAATAAAAGCCCGGGCTAGACGGGCCACGGGTCCCGCACAACCCAGTTGATACCCTTCTCCGTCCCGAAAAACAAAATTACAGCGCGCGCTGCTGGGTCCCCACTGTCATCCTCACCATGTACAGTCATCTCCTTATTCCTGTCGGTTGTTGACCATGTTGACAACACCGGAGGGCGGCGCCGTGGTGAGCGAACCAAGGCGGAGGACGATGGTGAGGCCTCGGACGGGAACGAACAGGAGCCGGGGAAGATCACAGCCAGCCGTGGGAGGCGGGAGCAGGCGGTCCCGCCGGCGCTGGTTTGGCTTTGGCAGCTCGAGGAAGAAGAGACTGAAGAAACGCGACAGACGTTGAATGTCAATCCAACGGTCAAGGTTGGCACAATCGTTTGTTGACGAAGCGGACACCAAGTAGCATACTTTTTTATATATAGGAAGAAAACTGCGTGGAAAATGCGTTCGTCTGCCGTCCTCCTCACAGGGAACGTTCGCCACATAAGTGACTAGCACCCTTGGTTTTCAACCGAGAGGTCTTGGGTTCGAGTCCTAGGAACTCTCAATTTTTTCCTCCTTCCTTCCTCGCAAAAAAGGGAAAGAAAATCAAAGACTTGGGAAGGCGTACAGAACAAGCTAGTGTACCAGTAAAGAGACGTTGCCGAGTTTTAGAAAAAAGAAAGACGTGCTCCTGTAGATGGTTCGAATACAAACCTAGACTATGACTATATATGGTGCTATGCTACTCTGCAAGTAATGAAACTGACATATCCAACGTTCGCTTCTCCTCTTCTCTACTTACTCCGCCTAGCATCAGAAGCTCTGGCCGCACCAACCATGTCCGCTGGCTGCTCGTCCACCTGCTCTTCAGCAGGCAACAACCATATATGCACCAAGTCGCCACCCGTACCATCGCCTGTGGGTCTCATCACACCCCCGCCGGCACGCGCACCGCAGCCGATTGCTCATCGCAACCCACTACCGTTGGTGTGGTGCCACTGCTGCAAATCACGCAGAGTCATCCGTCGCGTCTCAACCACAATCCGCAACCCTGGCCGAGTCTTCTACAAATGCCCGAATCATGGGGTAATAATATGTTTAAGTGTTGTTCTGCTGCTTTCAGTTGCTGATTTTTTTAATAGTTTGGTTGATGATCTTCCAATTTGATTCGTGCAGAAAAGGGAAGATTCGTGTGATTTGTATTTCTGGGAAGTTGCTGATGTGGGGGAATGCAACTACGCTGACTATTTGGTTAGCCGAGGAATCCCAATACCAGCAGGTTGGGGTGTTGGACAAGTAACTGAAGGAACGACAGAAGAGGAAGATGCAGAGCAGAAGGTTAAAGATGCAGTTCCTCTGATCATGGCCAAGCAATAGCTGTTGAACGGCCTTGACAGCAACGAGGAGATGAAAGAGCTTGTGAAGATAATGGGAAAATCTATGTGCTCTATAGGATGATTGTCTCTTTATTTGCAGTGTATGTAGCACTCGTGATGTATTCAGTGGCTACGACATGAGCACTTTGCTGAAACTAGTAATGAATGAAACCTGTGTAGCAGGCTGGGCGTAGTGTTGTGAACATCTAATGATTCTATTAACGAATATTAGGGGGTATCCCCTTTTGCTCATATAAATAAATAAATAGCAGAGGCCCTGTCGGGTCAGCTTTGTTCTCATTCGAAGACGTCGAGCAAATTGCAGTCCAATAGCAAACTATGTCATCAAATTCAAGTTTCACAGCCAAATATGAGTACAACTAAACAACAATGTCATCATGTTTTAGTTGTCATACAATCACCAAACACAAATCAGCATACATAACAAGTGATGTTCTCACAGCAAAATGCTAAACAACATGTTCATCAGGTTTCAGTTGTCATAGCAAACACAATTTCACATAGTAGATAAAAAAAGTCTTCTGACAGGCAAATACGACAAAAGCAATGTAATCATCATCCGCAGCAGCAGCGTCAACATCTTCACCATGTGTATAAGTCTGAATCGTAATTCCCCATGGTGTCATCTTCTTCTTCGTCCTCAACGTCCTCGAACGTTGGCTTCTTCTTGATCAACTCTTGTATGTCCACAGCACGACAGACAATCTTTTCGCCGGCGTCATTGACGTGATGGTTCTCAAAGATATTAGGAACATCTGTGTTATCTTGTACATCAGGAGCAGTGTAAGCATCATCTTGTTGTGCAACTTCACTAAACGGATTCCTCTGCTCAAACCTTTGCAATACTCTCCAGTCATCGCTACGTGCAAATGTGTCTTCCAAGAAAAATATCTGTGTTGCTTGATTTGCCAAAATAAAAGGCTCGTTGGTCTGGTACGCGCCTTGACATTGATGGATTTGAAATAATCATCAGCTCTAGGTTTTGCGATCCTGGAAAACAGGTTATACTAATGACAACACAACAGAACCACACACCGATGATCCTCGAAACTGGAGATATACTGCAACTGAACAATGTCTGTTATGTTAGCATACATTTCAGTTGTCTCTTTGTCATACGTATCCGTGCTCATGATGGCACTGTTTTGTGTCTTCCTGCCTTCGTCTCGTGCAAGGGTGCTGTAGCACACATCTCCAACAACGCAAGATTCATAATGTCTTACCCGAGTATCAGGACCCATTGCTAGTGAGTAAAGGGCATCATCAACTGCCTGCTCATCCTCCCGCATCTTCTTAACCTATGGTTAGAAAATAGACAAGCGGATCATCTTATGTACTCAATATATTAAAAAAACTGACAGTGCACTTCAAAAGCTTACATGGTTCTTGAACCATTTCGCAAATCCTGCCATAACCAGTTTGTCAATGTTTCTTGGATTTTGCGGCAGTAACTCCTCTTTGTAGATGCCGCACAACATAGTGATCACGTCAAACATCTAAATATATAAGAATGTGCTGCAAGTTTAGTAGATTACGATGTATAAGCTGCAGTACTGCACTTACTTGATATAAGGTAGTATCTCAGGACAGTTATTCAACACATACCAAACCATTTTGTCCAAATCTTTAGGTTTGTCCTCTTGTCGACTCTTCCCTATAACTCGAACAGAATAATCAAAAACATTGAGCCCGGGATTGTCTTCACCCACCTCTTTGCTAAGCTGATCAGCTGTTTCAATGTATTTTGAGCAGAATGTCAACGCTTCTGTAGCAATGTAGCCCTCTGCAATGGAACCCTCGGGTCTAGCTCTGTTCCTAACATAGCCCTTGAAAGTGCCTAGCCGCCTTTCAATAGGGTACATCCAGCCATACTGTACTGGACCTCTAAGTAGTGCCTCATCAGGTAGATGAACAGCCAAATGCACCATCACATCAAAGAAGGCTGGAGGATATATCTTCTCAAGGTCGCATAGGATAGTTGGTATCTTGTCTCTAAGACGCTCCAAAGCATCTATCCTGATATTCCTACTGCAGAGTTCCCTGAAGAATTGTCCCAACTCTGCAACTGCTCTGTATAAGTCAGGGCGGCCCAATCCTCTAAGGATAACAGGTAAAACCCTTTGAAGTAGGACGTGGCAGTCATGAGTTTTCAACCCTTGTACCTTGTTTCCATCTGCACTGACTCTCCTTTCAGGGTTGGAAGCAAATCCATGTGGGAATCTCACACGTGACAGGACCTCGCAGAATTCTTTTCTTTTTACCTTGTCCAAGACGTACATAGCTGGTGCCATATCCCGTGGTTTACCTTCATCCTGCACCTGCAATCCTTTCTGATACCCAGGTGTGTCAAATCAATCCTAGATTTTAAGGTATCTTTCGTCTTGCCTTCAATATTAAGAAGTGTGCCGATAATGCTGTCACATATATTTTTCTCGATGTGCATCACATCAAGATTATGCCGCAGATCCAAATCTTTCCAATACTCCAAGTCCCACAAAGTGGACCTGCGGGTAAACAATAATCTCTCTTCTACCCTGCCCCGCTTCCTTTTCCCGCTACCATTACCAGGATGGTTTCCTGGTGTAATATGCCTGACCTTCTCTAATTCCACTTGCAACTCATCGACGGTGAGCCTCTTTGGCGCATCACGGTTTTCATGCTTTGCATTGAACACATGTCTTCGGTATTTTCTAGGATGCGGCTTGTCCTTGGCAAGGAAATGGCGGTGTCCAATGTAAAAGATCTTGCTAAGTATTGTGTATGACAGGGGATTCCTGTCACAGCGAACACATGCATTGTAACCATGTGTCGTTCGCCCTGACATAGTCCCCAAAGCCGGATAATCATGGATGCACCAAATTATAACAGCATGCAGAAAGAAATCAGCTGATGGGCTGCTATATAGGTCTCGAGCCAGAACACCCTTCCATAGCTGTTGAAGTTCCTCCACAAGAGCCTCCATGAACAAATCAAAATCCTTTCCAGGACTTTTTGGACCTGGGATGAGCAAGGCCATCATGTAGTTTGATTCTTTGGTGCAGACATTTGGAGGCATGTTGTAAGGGATAACAAGCACTGGCCACATGCTATATGTGGCGCTCTGGTGGCCAAATGGGTTAAATCCATCTGAAGCTAAGCCAAGTCTAATGTTTCTCGGGTCAGCAGCAAACTCTTTGTGTTTATCATTGAAGCTTTTCCACTCACTACCATGAGATGGATGGCTCATTACATTCTGATCTATGTACTCCTGGTTTCTAGAATGCCACAGTACATCCTCTCTTGTTTCAACATCATGAAACAACCTCTGCAATCTTGGTGTAATTGGAAAATGTCTCAGAACATTATGAGGAATCCTCTTCACAGCATCGCCATCTTTCCATCTTGATGATTTGCATTTCGGGCATTCACTTAAGTTGGCATAATCCTTCCGGAACAGAACACAATTATTCTTACAAACATGGATCATATCATATCCAATTCCAACCGCACGAAGGAAATTCTTCATTTTACTGTAGGTGTGTGGCAGCTCAGACGCATCTGGGAAAGATTTGCGGAAAGCAGCCAACATCGCATCGAATGATTTGTTGGTCATCCGCTCAGATGTCTTCACCTGAAGAAAGGTGACCATAGCTGTGAATACTGACAGCTTATTTCCTGGGGTGACAGCAACGTTGCATTGTTCCAACATGCGGGCCCACCGTTTTTCTTCTGCAGGTGAAAGTTCACGGAATGCACGAGCATTTCGTAGCATTGTTTCAATGTTGGTCAAACTCACTGGCTCCGCCACCACCACCACCTCCTCCTCTTCCACCTGAGCATCAGGCAGATCAAGATGGTGATCTGCTGCTTCCACGTAGTCAATAACATTGACGTTCACAGCTTCACCATGATGAACCCACCTAGTATATGTGACCGACATCCCATACAAGTGTAGATGATTTTGCACAGTTGACTGGGTTCTTGTAACTGAATTCATACAACTGCTACATGGGCAGAGCACATCTGATTTCGGACCACCGTACTCAGCTCTGATAAAGTTCATGAAGTTTTCAACCCCCTCGACATATGCAGCGGAGAATCTTCGAGCAGAAGTTATCCAAGTCCTGTCCATCTGTTAGACATACAAATTAGTTCTTCTACAAGATATTACAGGAAAAACATATATGCTTTTTTATGAAGTCCAGAAAAAAATACCTAGGTCGATGTCTAAAGCTATGACAAGATATTTGGACGAGCAGATCTAAGTAACGAAATATATGTAAAGCTAATTTAGCAAATAGATTTGAGTGCCAAATTATGGCAGGCTGTTTCAGCAGTCAATGAGGCCGAGCACACAGCCATCAAACTATCGAAGGCCATCGCAGCAACAAAGATCAAGTATAAAACGGTGTAGAGCTATTTCACCTAACAGATTGGCTACTAGACCATGGCAATCTACGTCACAATAAATATATGGCAGGATATTTTAGCAACTAATCGGCCTTAGCATGCCATCTCAGCTAAGCAGATTGAGTGCAGAACAGGGCAAGGAAGCTTCTTAAGCAGAGCATATTGACAGTAAACTACTTTGGCAAACAGTGAGATTAACAACGTCTATTAGCTAACATTCAGCGCTACACCGACATGAACGGGGCCTCAGTCTAGAATGCACGTACCGTGGGAGAAGCTGACTGCCGTGCGTCTCCACACGAACGTCGCCAGCGGTGGCAGCGCTGACCGCCCTGCGCCTCCACAAGAACGTAGCCAGAGGTGGCGGCGCGGCTAGAGGACGGCAGTCTACGAGAGCGTACTGTGGGAGCGAGAGGATCACCGAACCGTGGAGCCGACGTATCAGCGCGGCGGGGAGGGCGGCTTTGGCGGAGCGAATGGAGTGGAGG
>NC_057799.1:595768071-595776775 GCF_018294505.1 Triticum aestivum
AATATTATTGGCTAGTTGGCCGAAGGGCGGTTGAATCGGATTTGGGGGACATTTTTGGGTGTGGGGGGGGGGAGGATTTTCGCGCGGTGGGCGGGGGGAGTTTGGCGCATGGTCGGTTTCTCCAACTGCAGTCCCACGTGTCAGTGAAGAGGCAAGCCGAAGCGCGTTCCGTTTGCGTGAGCCGTGTGCAGGACCAAACGTGTGTGGGGTGCAATGCGACCGCGACAGGAGTGCTGTGAGTGTACCGCCTTTTTTCCTTTTAAACTAGGTGCTTCGCCCCCTCAAAAAATTTTTTTTTGCTTCGCGCGATCCATCGATACTACTACTAGTAATCCCGTAATCCCGACTAAAACGGCGCGGCCGGGTCTTTTCCCGCGCGATATGCTGGGAGGTTGGCTTAGTTGGGTTTTTTAGGATGAGTAATGCTACACCTACGTAATCCCAGTTACGTAATTAACGTAATGTGAAACGTGTGAGCTGTTGATTGTAGATTGGGGGGAGGGAGGGGCCCACCACCATGAAAATCAGGGGAGGAGAGAGAGGCAATTTATGTTAACCCTTTCGTAGGTTCCCGTAGATGTAGAAAGATGTGAAATGCGTGAATGTGTAGTGGACGTACTATTGAAGTGCCTAAGATAATTTGTGTATGTATAGACCCTATGTGTTTATTTTACTTCGCATGTTAGATTTGTCTCGGTTCAATAAAAAGCAGAGTTGGTGATGATGGTGTGCCTGTCATCTTGCAATATAGGCCATCCGATCTATATCTAACGGATAGGAAGGAAACTATGACAATTTACCCGCACTCCTCTCCACATTTGCAGATAAGGCTTTCCCTCATTCATCCTTTTCTCCCACAAGATCTTGATCTTCCGTGCAACGCACGGGCATCTTGCTAGTACTCCTACAATATGTATATTATTGTGAAAGTTCATATACACCGGCCGAGATTAATGCAAACACGACATATTTTCATTACATTTCGAACTTTTATAGGACAGAAAAATAATAGAAACCCGACCCTAAACCTATTCTACGGCGGCGACCGACGTCCTCCATCTGCGATCTCTATGTACGGGGGCGGGGTTCAAGACCCGTGAAGTGAAGGTGCGGTCTCCGGCGAGGAAGAGTAGAACACGGGATACGGACCAGCCAGTTGGCACACCATGCCTTGCCGCCTCCCATGCCCTACTCATCCTCGGAGGAGTCCTCAACCTCGGCGGTGCCGGACGTTGGACGGCGGCAAGTAGGACGCGTGGCTGACGGTGCTCCCGTCATCGGCCGCCAGCGTGGCCACCGCTTGTGCGGTCGCGTCCGCGTCCGGCTACGCCGCTATTACGTCGTGAGAGGCGACTTGAGCGAGGGCGGCGACCTCGAGCTTCATCCCCGAAGACAAGCTCTCCTGCAGAGCGTTCGCACTTGCGGTCATGGCGGATGTGGTGCCAGGTAGGAGGACGATGCGCTATGGTGTGGAGGTTAGCTAGGCGTTGCCACTTTAAGTAGCGCATTCCGGTGAGGCCAAGCGTCCGGGTGCGTCATTAAGTCGCCGGAGTTGGTTCCTCGGGCACCAAGCCTCTTAACAACGACATACGAACGGACGACATGAATGCGGGCAGCTGGCGCCGGCTGGGAACGCACCGCGTGACGGCGCGAGGGACGAGGGTTTTGGTGTGCCAGGGTAGTCAGCTGCGGTCGTGGCAACGTTGGAGATGCCCTTTGCTCACATGCGATCCCCGCATGTCATTGAAAAAGCAAGACGACCCGGCATGGTCTCAGGTCCAGAGGATGCAGTTGGCCGCGCTACACCACTCCGCGGACGCGTCGCGGCGCCCCGTGCATCCTCGACGAGCCGGGTGTTGGGGTGTGTTTGGATTGTGGCCAAAGTGCACCTTACCAAAATTTTGGTCATGACCCAAAGGTTGGTCTTTGTTTGGATGGTTGCCATTTTTTTGGCATGCCAATGAACTCTAGCCAACTCTAGTTCATTTTTCTTGCCAATGTCGGTCAAATCATGGGCAACCAATACCTCAACCAAAATTTTGGTCATGACCCGAAGATTGGTCCTTGTTTGGATGGTTGCCATTTCTTTGGCATGCCAATGAACTCTAGCCAACTCTAGTTCATTTTTCTTGCCAATGTCGGCCAAATCATGGGAAACCAATACCTCAACCAAAATTTTGGCTACCCAATGCTTTGATGGGGCAACCTTGGGCACAAACCAAACATACCGTTGGTCGTGCCACAGCACTAACGCCACCCTCGGCACACTGAAACCGACCGTGTCTAGCGACGATATGAGCGCGTCGCTCACCGCGGTCGCCGTGTCCAGAGGCGGTGCTGGAGCTGCGCCCCGTTGTTGGCCCCAACGACCCATATGAACGGTTGTCGGTGGCGAGGAGGTCGTGGGCCAGCTCCTCCATTGGACTAGTCTGCGCTACGTCGTCCCGACGGGTGTGCCCCACATGTCGGTTTCCCTGTTTTCCCGGCCATATTCGAGCGTCAGTGCTCCGCGTTGCGCATTAGGCCTTTCACTATGTAGGCCAAGCGAGACAACTTATTGTTTATTTGAGCCGTTCAAGTATAATCATGTGGTGTTTGCTTATTTCTCATTCCTCTCCAACCCTCTTCTCCATCGATCATGTCGCCCTCCAGTCGAGTCCATCCTCCCGCATGCCTCATTTGAACATTCCGCCGAGTACCATTCGCATGTACCCACCCTAGTCCTCTTTCAATAGATCTCCGGACCCCGAGATGAAATCGAGAGGGAACGAGTGGGGGCACGTGATACCTAAGGCGGATTCAAAATTTTGAACCGGTGATCATAGCATCCGCAAATCATATATAAAGGGTATTCAATGTTCGTTTCGTTTTTGAACGTACAATGTACTCCCCCTATCCTTTCTAGTTTACATATAAGTTTTATGTGTAGTCAAAGTATCTCTACTTTGATAAAAAAGGTATCAACATTCAACAACGCCCAATCAATATTGTTAGATTCGTACGTACTCCTAGATTTGTACTCAAGATGGTTTCCAATTTGACTATTGACAAGATTAATAGTACATGAGATGTATAATGTGAAAATTATATAATTGGAAACTCCTTTCACATACGAATTTGACCGTATGCTTTGTGTAAGTTGCATGTCATATATTATTACTCTAACATTTGATCAAAGTTAGCCTCGAAAAACGCATTAGACCCTGTATGCTTTGTGTAAGTTGCATGTCATATATTATTACTCTAACATTTGTGTAAGTTGCATGTCATATATTATTACTCTAACATTTGGTCAAAGTAGTATAGTGGAAGTGGATCCTCTGACGTAGGTATCCCTGCCTTACCCTCCCTTTCGGTCACTTACTGGCGGACCCCACGCTTGCTAGGCCCCGCATGTCAGTTACTCAATGGGTTCGGCCACGTCAGGGGATCCTCATCCGTAGTATACTCCCTTTGTTTTTATTTACTCCGCATAAAACGGAGGGAGTGGTGGTATAATAAATGACGCGGGCGGGGGAGGGGGAGGGACATCGGTTTGCTCTCAACTGCGGTCCCACAAGCGAGCGAAAACGCAAGACGAAGCGCGTTCCATTCGGTGAGCGACGTGGAGGGTCCAGCGTGCCGGGCTGCAACGCGAACGCGACAAGAGCGATGTACAGTCAAAACCGATTGACCGGTCGTCACCGGAACCACTATTCACACCAGAACCTTCGCTGCTCGGCCTACGCCAGCCACTGCCCTAAAACTACACCAAATCTCCAGCCCATTCCCCCACCTTTCGATCCCCTAGCCCGCATCAAGCGTCCCCTAGTTCGCCGGAAAGCCATGGTGCGCCGCAAGATCACTTACTACAAGATGCTGACGCCGGAGCACCGCGCAGAAATCGCGGCGGCGGTCGGCGCCACAGACCTCCGTTCCCAAGCTCGCTTTGCGGCGGGCCAATCCTTGAGTTCTCTGGAGCCAAGCTACGAGGAGGAGGAAGCCGATCCAATGTTCATGGCGGAGGACGCGGCGCAGAAGGCCCCCGATGGGTATGAGACGATGGACGTCGACTTCGTGCCGGCGTCCGAGTCCCCCATGGTGCAGGCGGACCAGCGGTTCAACATGGCGATACTAAAGGAGGACCTGGAGGCAGAGGCTCAACTCGACGCGGAGCGCGCGCTTGCCGCTGCCATCGAGGCTCTCCTGCAGGCGGAACCGGATGTTGTGGATGTGAACCGGGAGGCGGAGGCTCAACTTGAGGCGGAGCGTGCGGATGCCGCTGCCATCGAGGCCCTCCTGCAGGCGGAACCAGACGTCCTGGACTTGAACCGGGCGGCAGAGCTCGACTTGACGCAGAGCGCGCGGATGCCGCTCTCATCGACGCCCTCCTGCAGGCGGAACCGGACGTCCTGGACTTGAACCGGGCGGCGGAGGCTCGACTCGACGCGGAGCACGCGGATGCCGCTGCCATCGAGGCCCTCCCGCAGGCGGAACCGTACGTCCTCGACTTGAACCGGGCTGTGCTCTCATCCGTGCAGAGTGCCCGCATGCTCCGCTTGAACGAGTAGCTGGAGGCCGAGGACAACCACGGTGCGGAGAAACACGTCGGTAGCGACGGCTGGTTCGCGCCGGCAGCCAAAGACGACGAGGCCGTCTCTTTCCGCGAGCAGTGATAGTTTTTCTTTATGTTGTTGTTTTTATGGATCTTTTGCTGTGTAAAAACATATATTTGTTATGAAAGTCGCCTGACTTGGGTCAGTCTACCATTTCAGGCGGTTGGATGAATGTCCTACGTCTCCTAACCCTTCTTTCCTTCTTCCTCACCTCTTCTTCTTCCCCAACAGACCACCGCACGGGCCGTGCGGATACTCCCCAACATGCGGTTGGATAAACATACTCTATGAACGAAAATTATGTGTCAGCGATAGGATGGCTGAGTTTGGTTTGTTCACATGCGACATCACGTGTCAGTGAGGGTGCGTTCCCTTGGTTGGGTTTGCGGCGTGCAGGAGCGATTGTGTGAGGGTGCGGTGCGACCGCGGCGTGCAGGAGCGACCGTGTGAGGGTGCGGTGCGACCACGACAGCCGTGCGCAAGTGTACCTCCTTCTCATTTTGAAAACTTTAGGCAAGCTTGGCAAAAATGTGTGGCGAAGTTTGGCAATGCAAGGCCTGGACCCAAGCAGGATAAGTACGTACGTACTAGGAGTACTAGTGTTAAAAAAGAAAGGCGGGGTTTTCCTTTGCGGGATTTAATCGATACAAATCCTCGTTTCACGTGTCAATTAATGTGTATTTTTTCTCCAAAGACCAAAGAGCTAACCATCTCACTCCTCATCGCTTGATTAATGCAGCGCCATGCAAACCAACCTTCTCACTTTCGCATGCATGCAGGGGATATTAATGTCCTTGGTTGCTAACCCCATCAATTTTGCCTCGATTAGTGTTAGTGGCCCTTTGCAAATTGTAATTTTGATATACTGGCCTTGTGTACAAAAAAATGGAGGTAGTAACTATATTTGACTCCCTTCCCCATTGCGGTGACGTTGACGATATCTTTTTTTGGGTGGTTTGGCGAAGTGCGTTCGACGGAGAACACCATTGAGGGAGACCATGGTAAGTCGTTCGCAAGTGCCGCCTGCAAGCCGAGACAACCGCCTTATTTGCATCCAGGAAGTCCTTTACTAGCACTACTAGGAGTACTAGTGCGGTGAGATGGTTTCTCGAAGAAGACGATGGAGAAGCGGAGTCAGCGAAGAGTGAAATGATGGTTGCTTCGTCCATGCTTTTGTGATTTGACGCCTCACTGCTTTGTGATTTGTGATAGAAGGGACAGGGGAGTAGACTCTGTGATCTATACTATACTACATGCGTCCAAGCATGGGAGAAAGAGGAGAGACGTTGCATTTTTCTATTCCTTCAATCAATCAATCAGGGAGCTTCGGTTCCATCTTTTTGGCTTTGGCAACACCGTCCACAATGGTTCCCACGATGCCAAAAGCTATTTTCACATTTGGCTACACATTGTGGATGCCCTTAACCGTACCACTTGGTTTTGCTCCTGTGTGCTATCTATACAAATCTCAATTATATTGATCTAAAAAATTATAGAATAAGGATTAGTAAAAAGGAGGTGATTTTGCCGCGCGGATGGCGGGGGAGGTTTCTTATTTGAGCAATGCTACATCCACGTAATGGTTTACGTAAAGTTACGAACTGATGTGATGTGGGACTATTTGATTGGATTAAAGGAGAGGATTAGGCCCACCCCACCTGAAAATCAGGGGGGCATATATAGATTAGATGGAAAGTATACGTAGCAGCTACGTAGCCCTTTGTAAGTCTAGGATTAGGCTTCTTATTTTCGGAGGACGTTGTCCTGGCGGTTTGCTAACATGCGGTCCCACGTGTCAGTGCTTTACCAAGCCGATCCGCGTCCCACATGAGGCAGAACAACGGCAGAAGCAACACGTGGTTAAGTTGAAGAAGATGAGGGAGAAGCGGATTCAACAACGAGTGAAATGATGTGATGGTTGCTTCGTCCCTCCAACTTAACTGCAGGAAAGCTGCAGCTTTGTGATTTGACGCCTCATTGCTCATTACTACACCGGCGCCATGACTGGGGTGCTTCACCCCGGCTGCTCTGCACTGTATTCCGGTATGGCACGTGGACCCGGTAGCTTGATGTCCCACATGTCGGCGAAAGGGACTAGAAGATTTATGAAAGCGAGCGCTCCACTCTTACGACGGAGGAGTAGACGACACGACGGCCCAGTGAACTGTCACTTGTAGTACTGTATAGTACTATAGTTTTGCTGTTTCGCACGATCCATCGATACAAACCCGATTAAACAGGAAAGGGCGGGATTTTTCCCGCGCGGTAGATGATACTGGCCATACATTTCAAAGGCAATTTTAATGTATGCAAACTGAATAATTATAAGTAACAATATGATATCTAGTAAAACTAAAAACACATATGATTTATTGTGTTAGAGTGTAGTAGTAGTGCTGTATTGCATAGTTGTTAGATGTAACATGCGAGAACGTGTAGAGATGTAGTTTTGGAGGGCCTACAGAGAGAAAAGCGTAATACGGTCACCGAACTTCAGAATAAGTTGATTACGGTCACTATATACGTTCTGCGGTGATTATACGGTCACTTGCTCACAGTTCAGCATCGGATTGCACTCTGTTGACCGGCCAAATAGTCTGCGTGGCGCCATGTTGACTAGTTAAATTGACCATGTTCCTTGTGGGTCCCACCTGTCAGTTCTCATAGGCAAAAGGTCAGATAAACACAAACTTACGCAGGCACGACAAGGCTCCAACCCATGCGCGGGAATCACCTCGTTATGTGTCTGTCAGGGCCTGATGTGTGCGCATGCACGTGTAGGTTGAGCACTTGAGCGTGAGAGTGTGTATTGGTCGTGTGGTGTACTGGTGTGTGCATGCATGCATGCATGCGTGTGTGCATGTGAGTGTTGCGTGCGTGCGTGTGAGTGTTGCGTGCGTGCGTGGCTGCGTGTGTATGTGTGAGTGTTGCGTGCGTGCGTGGGTGCATGTGTTTGTGTGAGTGTTGCGTGGATGCAGTTCGTGTGCATGCGTGCGTGTGTGTGTAATCACCACACCAGCTCCTGTGTGTTAAAACAGACGGCTCGGCATACCAATACAAGGCCACCTTGTCCGCTGTGCCCGCGGTCATGACTTCGAACCACCGTCCAAATATTTTTTTGTCGTTTGTTTTCATTCTTACTAGCAAGATGCCCGTGCGTTGCACGTAACATCAAGATGCATTTGTATGACCTGTTTATCTTGTGAGAGAAAAGGATGAACGAGGGAAGGCCTTATTTGCAAATGTGGAGAGGTGTGTGGGTACCTTTTTGCAAAATTGCCATAGTTTCTTTCCTATCCGTCAGATATAAATCGGACGGCCTATATTGCAGGATGGCAGGCACACCATCATCACCAACTCTGTTTTTTTATAAGAGTGTATTTTATGTATTTTATAAGAGTGTAGATGTAGAGTAGATACAAGTCGACAGGTGGGCACGATGGTAGTGAGATAATGTGATGCAACACTAGAGGTGCTACGTGGAGCGTTTAACTGGTCAACTAGTCATGTCATGAGCAAATACATAGTTGTACGGTGAGCCCGTGACTGTATAATAACCACTAAACGTAAATGGTGACCGTAATGAGTGGATTCTGAAGTCCAATGCACGTATCATGCTTTCGCTTCAAATAAAATGATCGTCATTGCATATATCGCGAGAGAAAGATGAAACATGCGTGAATTTTCTAGGGGCTTACTTTTAGAGGACCTGGAGATAGTTTTGTGTGCATACGTGAAAGGGGCGTACAGGGGGGTATGCGATGGAGAGAGAGATGCTCTTCGTTTCTCTTTATTATGACTAACTTTGTATATAGTATAAAAATATACAAATTCACAGTGCGGAATAAATATCATTGTGGGCACCATGCAATGCAAATTAGCGTTCGTACTCCTCCATATAACTTTTTAATGTTGTATATATATGTAGAAACTCTAAAATAAATTTTTGGCCACACTTTATTCAAAAGGAATGTTGTATGCGAAATAAACGTGAAGAGAGGGCTTTTTAGATCAATGGGGTACGTGATGTAACATGTGTGAAAGTGTAGTTGATGCATTTGGCGGGGCCTAGAGAGGTATGTGTGTGTATTACGTATTCGAGAGAGGCA